>NC_140993.1:30746341-30978978 GCF_052327205.1 Somniosus microcephalus | reverse complement strand
TCACATCACTCAACGCTAATGAGCGGAATGTTGCCGTTTTTTGAAACTTATTTGTATACTGACGGAACAATTTTTGTCTGACCAAAAAGTAAATACACCTATGAGAGTCCCCTAATGATAAGCTTTCTTTTGATATAACATATGTGTAGGTACGCTCTATAACTTTTGATTGTATAGCCGGACAGACAGACAGAAAGACAGATGGAAAGACGGACCGTTTTATATATATGGACTAGCTGGAGTGCCCGGCACTGCCGAGGCTTTTTTGAGGACATGTTGTTGTTGGAAGAGAGAGAGAGAGTGACTGGGGGGAAGAGAGAGAGCGACTGGGGGGAAGAGAGAGAGCGACTGGGGGGAAGAGAGAGAGCGACTGGGGGGAAGGGGGGGAGGGGGGAGGGGAAGGGGGGAGGGGGAGGGGAGCGGAGGGGATGGGGGAGGGGAAGGGGGGGAGGGGAAGGGGGGAGGGGGAGGGGGTGGAGGGGGAGGGGGGCTGGAGCGGGAGGGGAGGGGGAGGGGGGGTGTGGGGGGGGGAAAGGGGGTGGGATGGGTGTGGGGGGGAAGGGGGGGAAGGAGGGGGGAGGGGAGAAAGGGAGAGGGGGAGCCAGCAGACCCTCTCCCCTCTGCCGGCGATGGCTCCGCGGAGTTCCGTGCCGCCCCACGCTCTGACATGGCCCAGCCAAGCGCAGCGCCCCGGTCAGCCCGAGCCCCGCCCCCCGCCCTCCCGAGCCCCGACCCACGCCCTCCCAAGCCCCGGCTTCAAGACCGCCGATTGCAGCTGGGCCTGCGCTGGAGCCAAGCCCTGGGAACGGGCGTGCGCCGGCTTGAGGCTGTGAGAGAGGGCCGGGCCCGGTTGCCAGGGTAACCCTTCCCCCCTTCCCGCTCTCCCGAGCAGCGGCCTCCCGAGCCCCGCCCTCCAGAGCCCCGCCCTCCCGAGCACCGGCCCCCCGCCCGAGCCGTGGGGGGGAAGGAGAGAGCCGCCGCTCCTCTGGTCGATGTGTTGCGGGCCGACCCCTGGTGAGCGCCCGATCAGCTGAGTCCGAGCCCCGCGGTGACCGCAACTCACCTCCCGCTAGGCTCCCTCCCGCCCCGCCAGCCTTTACCAAAATGGCAGTGATGGCTACGCTCGGCCCAGTCCCGCGCCACCAGCCTTTACAAAGATGGCGGCGATCGCAGGGCGGGCCCAGCGGGAGGGGCGGTGCCTAGCTCGGGCGTGGCTGGGCAACAGAGGCCCAGGCTTCCAGGCCTGCAAAAACGGTGAAAGGTAGGAAAATTATAGATGTTAGAGAAAAGATTTACAAATTAATTAACTTTTTTTAAAAACAATTTGTGTTTTAAAAGCAACATTTTTTTTTGCTGGAAATCTAGATTGGAAAAGAAACACGCAGAAAGTGGGAAAAAAAAATAAACTTACGAATCAAGATGGCTGACACTCACCTCAGTTCAGAATGATAAGGCCCGCCCACACACGCACCGATTGGTCAACCGTCAGGTCACTGAACTGTAGGATTGGTCAATCGTCACGTCACT
Organism: Somniosus microcephalus; assembly: GCF_052327205.1. Taxonomy (NCBI): domain Eukaryota; kingdom Metazoa; phylum Chordata; class Chondrichthyes; order Squaliformes; family Somniosidae; genus Somniosus; species Somniosus microcephalus. The sequence continues at coordinate 30,977,451 of NC_140993.1, read as the reverse complement.
CAACTCTAGGATGGCCCGCCCACACATGCAATGAACCCTCCCCCACTCGATGCTAATGAGCGGATAATGAGCGGAATTTTGAACGTTTTTTGGATACTGTCGGCACAATTTTTGTCCGACCAAAAAGTAGATACGCCTATGAGAGGCCCCTAATGATAAGCTTTCTTTTGATATAACATATGTGTAGGTACGCTCTATAAATTTTGATTGTATAGCCGGACAGACAGACAGAGAGACAGAGAGACAGACAGACAGAGAGACAGACAGACAGAGAGACATACTGTTTTATATATATAGATGTACCCTGCAGACTAAATGTTCTCGTGCACAGTTACATGGGGTATTCAGGGTCATAAACATGGGAACATTTGTGCTTGTTTATCAAAGTTCTATTTTCACCTCACGTATATCAGGCACAACTCAAGAGGTAGGACCATAGGAACAGGAGGAGGCCATTCGTCCCCTCGAGCCTGTTCCGCCATTCAATTAGATCATGGCTGATCGGTACCTCAACTCCTTTTTAGTTTTAATATGAGTTGTGTACATGATTGAAGATATCCTGGGCAATTTAGGGTCTAGCCTTAAGTTTTTCCTTCTGAATTTTAATTAAATTTAATTTTAATTTTAAGAGGTTATCCACTTTGGTGTCAAAAACAGGAAGGCAGATTATTATCTGAATGGCAATAGATTGGGAGAAGGGGAAGTGCAACGAGACCTGGGTGTCCTTGTGCACCAGTCACTGAAGGTAAGCATGCAGGTGCAGCAGGCGGTGAAGAAGGCAAATGGTATGTTGGCCTTTGTAGTGAGAGGGTTCGAGTACAGGAACAAGGATGTCTTGCTGCAGTTGTACAGGGCCTTGGTGAGACCACATCTTGAGTATTGTGTGCAGTTTTGGTCGCCTTATCTGAGGAAGGATGTGCTTGCCATGGAGGGAGTACAGCGAAGATTCACCAGGCTGATACCTGGGATGGCAGGAATGACGTATGAGGAGAGATTGGGTCGATTGGGCTTATACTCACTGGAGTTTAGAAGAATGAGAGGAGATCTCATTGAAACTTATAAAATTCTAACAGGACTAGACAGACTAGATGCAGGAATGGCCGGGGAGTCCAGAACCAGGGGTCACAGTCTAAGGATAAGGGGTAAGCCATTTAGGACAGAGATGAGGAGGAATTTCTTCACCCAGAGAGTGGTGAACCTGTGGGATTCTCTACCACAGAAGGCAGTTGAGGCCAATTCATTAAATATATTCAAGAAGGAGTTAGATATATTTCTGAAGGCTAAAGGGATCAAGGGATATGGGGAGAAAGCATGGACAGGGTACTGAATTTGATGATCAGCCATGATCTCATTGAATGGCGGAGCAGGCTCGAGGGGCCGAATGGCCTACTCCTGCTCCTATCTTCTATGTCTATGTCTAATCAAGTTTAATTCCTGTGTCCCTATCTTAAGGAATATAAAAAGATCATTATAGCCCATCAAGCCTGCTGCTTACTGAAAGAAAGAAAGACTTTCATTTATATAGAGCCTTTCATGACCACCGGACATCTCAAAGCACTTTACAGCCAATGAAATACTTTTTGAAGTGGAGTCACTGTTGTAATGTGGGAAACGCGACAGCCAATTTGCACACAGTAAGGTCCCACAAACAGCAATGCGATAATGACCAGATAATCTGTTTTTGTTATGTTGATGGAGGGATAAATATTGTCCAGGACCAATTGAAGTCACATATAATCTGTCACAAACCCTACCCACCTATTTAATCACCTGAGGGAACATTCTGCTTAAATATTTCCTGATCCCTAAAAGTAATCATATAAAACGACAAAATATCTGTTGGTCCTCACATCTCCTTCTGTCCTCATGAAAAGCAATTTGCGAATCTTTTGTTTGTTTCAAACAAATCACATGATTACAAAAGTTATGTTGGAATGCATCAAGGCGAAAGGGAAGATTTCCTGGTGTCCTACATATAACATGTATAAGCCGCTCAACAAGTTCATTACACATAGCGCTCAGAAAAAATCTCCCTCCCTTGTATGAGGTCATTGTGACAGAAATAATGCACAGCTTTTGTGGCCTCTGCTAAGATACAGAGGCCTAGAAATTGGGTTGGGGCGCCAAAGTCGCCTGAGCGCAGGATTTAGCGCAGCGTTTGAGGCTTTAGCGATCATCAGATATTCAGTTTCAGTGCCCCTAGAGGGAGACGGGGCGAGGCTCCAGGCGCTCCATGTCCCTCTTAGGGCGCTGAAACTGAATATCGCAGCGCAACGTGCCGCAGCGCCACACGCTGCAGCACGGCACGCTGCGGTACTGCAGGCCTTCCTCCCATTGTTAAGGGGGAGGGGCCTGCAACAGCGCGATCCCCGCTCGCGAGTGCCGGCAAACGAGCCCGGCACCAAGGAGAAGTGCCGGGCTCTCGGGAAACAGCCGGCAATGCCGCAGTGGAGGGTCAGGAGGCCGGGGATGGAGGTGCTGGCAGGCGGCCGCCCCGCACCTCCACCTTAACTTGCGCCGCTGCCGGCACAGCAAGGCCCCGTGAACCGGGCGCAGGTAGCGAACAGCGCAACTGCGGCGTTCGCTACCAAATATCGCGGACGGGGCGCGAATGGGGCGCTGCGCACACCGATGATATCATCGGTGGCGGCGCAGCGCAAATGGCTAACGCCACCATAAGCGCCCCTGCTGAATATCGCGGGAGACACAGCCAGTGGCGCTACAGCCACTGACTGCCTCTTTAGGCGCTAACAGGTGTCGCTACTCACCCAATTTTTCCCCCAGAGAGTTGCCAAATGCCCAGGCTTGGACATCTCATAGTGGTTCTCCTGAACTGCTGCCGTATCACAGGAGATTGATGGAAACTCCAGAGAAACTGCTGAAAACAGACCGTTACAAAATTTTGCTGGAGGCTCCGCCACTCTCTCACTAAAATTACAGTGAGGGATCGGGAGAATCCCATGGAATTCCCAAGCCATGCAGACAATGTCCTCTGATGTGTCAGCCAGCGGCTCAGTGGGTAGCACACTCGCCTCTGAGTCAGAGGGTTGTGGGTTCAAAGTCCCACTCCAAGGACTTGAGCACATAAAGCTAGGCTGACACTCCAGTGCAGTGCTGAGGGAATGCTGCACTGCCGAAGATGCCGTCTTTCGGCTGAGGCCCCGTCTGCTCTCTCAGGTGGACGCAAATGATCCCATGGCACTATTTAGAAGAAGAGCAGGGGAGTTATCCCCGGTGTCTTGGCCAATACTTATCCCTCAACCAACATAACAAAAACAGATTATCTGGTCATTATCACATTGCTGCTTGTGGGACCTTGCTGTGCACAAATTGACTGCTGCGTTTCCTACATTACAACAATGGCTCCACTTCAAAAAGTACTTCATTGGCTGTAAAGCACTTTGAGATGTCCGAAGGTCGTGAAAGACACTATATAAATGCAAGTCTCTCTTAATGTACATGCAAAGCAATTTATCTGGATCAATTTTTTTGTGGCACATGGAGTAAACTAGACCTTTCTCATATTTTTTTTATACCGTAGTATTCATAGTTCACTTGCAACACCAGGCTGAAAATCAAGCATTAGCATTCCACTCGGCATAAGCAAATTTTTGGCATAAAATTTATGAAAATATGGTGGACACACTTGTAGATATGAGCTTGATATTTCTCTACTTCAAGAATATCTAACTTCAGGTAATCTGTCCTAACTGCGGTTGTTCCACCCCCTGCCCACAATGTATCCCGTCACATGAATACTAAATCGTTTGTGCCCTTATGATGGCGGTCAACTGTAGAATACATTCAAATGCAAATGAGATAATGACAAGCATATGAGGGAGAAGGGAATACAGGGTTACGCTTGTAGTGTATGTACCTTTAAGAACCCCTGTGTACTGTAATACCGGTAGTGACCACTCGGGTATATAAGCCTGTATAGTGTCTTGTATCTTTTAGTTCACCTCCAGACTTTGTTCAGTAAACACCTGTTAAACCAACTCCTGCATTCCGTGTCTCCATTAATACACGGATACAACAGTGGCGACAAATTGGAAACGGACTTACCTGCAATTCGGCAGCACCTCAAGGACATTGATTCCTCAGACGAAGGTCGAAGAAAAAAAAAACTGTGGTTTCACCAGCTAGCCGGGCTGGTGGCAGGTACTGCACTAATCCTTCCTGGGCGGTGGGCTGGGGCTCGATTGGGTGGATCTGCAGCGGGGCCGAGCAGCGAGTCGGAAGGCGGAGGCAAACAGAGACGGAGGGTGGAGCACTCGGGAGACGGCCGGCGCTGCAAAGCAGGTCGGCGTTCGGACCAAGCAGAGAGAGGGAAAAATCCCAGAGAGTCCGGCGGGAACGAGTCTCCAACTATTAAAAATATCTGTGTAAATAAAAACCGCGGAGAACAGCGTTGTCAGCAGCGGCAGCGGCGGGAAAGCGCGGGAGGCGCCATTTTTTCTCGGCAGGGAAGAAAGGAAAGCGCGGGAGGCGCCATTTTTGATTTTCAGGATGCCTAAGACTGGCAATATTACTGCTTTTGATAGCAATATAGAGGATTGGACCACATATATGGAAAGAGTGGAGGTATATTGCACAGCGAATGAAGTAGAGGATGATAAAAAGGCATCGGTACTTCTAAATCTGATGGGCGCAATGACATACGGGCTGTTACGAAACTTAATCACTCCAGCCAAACCAATGGACAAGAATTTTAAGGAGATTGTTGATACCCTACAGGAGCACTTAAACCCAACACCGCTGCTGATAGCGGAACGATTCAAATTCTTCAGGAGGAATCAGCACAAGAATGAAAGTAACGCTGATTACCTCACCGAATTAAGAAAGCTGTCAAAGCACTGCCAATTCGGGGCAGGACTGGCAGATTCTCTACGAGACAAATTCGTCTGCGGTCTCCTAAGTGAAGGAACACAGAAAAGGCTACTTTCTGAGAAAGATTTGACATTGGACAAGGCTTTCAGTGTGGCTGTATGCAGAGATACAGCAAAAGCCACAGGACTTCGGCACCCATGAAATGACACGGGGTTTCGAGAGATGTTATCGCTGTGGCAGATCCACCCATGACCAGAGGGACTGCTGGTTCAAGGACAAAGCATGCAGGCAATGCGGAAAGATGGGACACATTGCACGTGTATGCCGCTCTGGAAACAAAAAATCCACTGACAGAAAAAAAATCAATAAGGAAAAGTACAGAAAGGTACAAATGATGACGGACAGTAGCTCCGAAGACCAGAAGAGTGATAGCGACTCCGGAAACAAGAGACTAAGCTGTCTCAAATTACATAATGTAATTGCCAAAGAAGATTACCAGACCATTTGGGTTACCCTCACGATAGCGGGGTCCCCAGTTAAAATGGAGCTAGATACAGGATCAGCTCTGACCGTCATAAGTCGACGGGATTACGAGCGGCTATTTCCGCATATACCTTTGAAAGACACATCCATTATCTTGAAGACATATACGGGGCAGAAAGTATACCCCAGAGGGAAAATAAGGGTGCCTGTTGTATACAACGGCAAGGAAATACAGAAGTTGTATTTATACGTTCTGCAAGATGGTGGTCCACCGCTGTTGGGACGTGAATGGATCAGGAAGATACGTTTAGGCTGGCACTCCATTCAGGCACTGACGGTGACCAGTAAGAAAAAAAATGATGATGACGTCATACCTGAACGATTAAAAGACATCTTGGCCAACGCCAAAGAAGTGTTTCAACAGGAACTAGGAACCTTGAAAGGCGTCACTGCCTCAATAAAAGTGGAAGATGCGGCAATTCCCAAGTTTTTTAAGGCAAGGCCGGTGCCATACGCAATTCGTCCAGCAGTCGAGGCAGAGCTGGAGAATTTGGAAAAGGCAGGCGTGTTATCCAAGGTAGATTGGAGCGAGTGGGCAACACCCATCGTCCCGGTCATTAAGAAAACGTTGAATAATGATAAATCTGAAGAACAGAGAAAAATTTGCATCTGTGGGGACTTCAAGGTGACTGTAAACCCGGTCCTTCACATGGTACAGTATCGTCTTCCGAAGATGGAAGATATTTTCGCCTCACTATCCGGAGGGAAACGTTTCACCAAAATTGACTTGGCACATGCATATCTACAGATGGAGGTTGAAGAGGCCTCTAAAAAGTATCTCACGATAAACACACACAAAGGCCTGTACCAGTACAATCGACTGGTTTTCGGAGTAGCATCAGCTCCAGCTATCTGGCAAAGAGCTATGGAGCAAGTCCTCCAAGGGATTCCGGGGACTCAATGCTACCTAGACGACATCCTTGTAACAGGAGAAAACGACAACGAGCACCTTGCCAATTTGGAGCAGGTGCTCACTAGACTGAGAGAACAGGGCCTACGAGCAAATCGCCCCAAGTGCGAATTTTTCCAGAAACAAATATCATATTGTGGCCATATAATTAACGAAGAAGGGTTGCATAAGTCACCTGAAAAAATTGAAGCGGTCATAAAAGCCCCAGCACCTGAAAATGTCTCACAATTAAGGTCGTTCCTGGGATTGATAAATTACTATCATAAATTTTTACCGAACTTGTCAACTGTTCTGCACCCTCTTAACGCACTGCTACAAACGGGAGTAATTTGGAAATGGAGCAAAGACTGTAAACGTGCCTTCCATAAATGCAAAGGCTTGATCACGTCCAAGGCAGTGTTGGCTCATTACAACCCATCACTGCCAATCAGACTGGCGTGCGATGCATCCCCTTACGGCATAGGAGCGGTATTATCGCATAGATTCCCTGATGGCTCGGAGCGGCCGATAGCTTTTGCGTCACGCTCATTGAACTCAGCTGAGCATAACTACGCCTAGGTCGACAGGGAAGCACTCAGCCTGGTGTGAGGAGTGAAGAAATTCAACCATTACCTACACGGACAAAAATTTACCTTGTTGACTGACCATCCACCCCTCGTCTCCATATTCAACCCTAAAAAGGGCGTTCCCATTATGACAGTGCAAAGGCTACAGAGGTGGTCCCTTTTCCTAGGGGCACACCAATATGACATAGAATACAAAGGATCAAAACAGCATGGGAATGCTAACGGTTTATCGCGCCTACCGTTGCCAACGGTAGAAGAGGCACCTACAGTGGACCCAGTGGAGATGTTCCACTCAACCATAGTGGAATGTCTACCAGTAACAAATTCTACCATTGAAAAGGAAACGAGAAATGACCCGACTCTCTCACGAGTCTACGATTTAACGGTGAAGGGATGGCCAGCACATGGCGAACCATTGTTGCCAGCATTCTCGCAAAGAAGAGAACAGCTGTCAGTGTGCTGAGGAACCTTGATGTGTGGATCCAGAGTGGTGATTCCACCCAAACTCCAGGATAAAGTGCTAAAGGAGCTTCACGAGGGGCATCTGGGTGGAGTGAAAATGAAGAACCTAGCCAGAGCGTTTGTGTGGTGGCCAGGTATCGATGGAGACATCGAAGAAATGACCAAGAGCTGTCTAGGATGCCAGAAGGTCCAAAACGCCCCACCACAAGCCCCTCTACATCCATGGGAGTGGCCCTCATCTCCATGGCAAAGGGTACATATCGACTTTGCTGGTCCATTTATGGACTCAATGTTCTTAATCGCGGTTGATGCACACTCCAAGTGGCCGGAGGTAATAAAGATGTCCTCCACCACCACGGAAAAAACCATCACAGTATTAAGGACCATATTTGCCAGGAATGGGCTGCCTGAACAGATCTGTTCTGATAATGGACCGCAATTTGTGTCCGAAGAATTCAGGAAGTTCTTAAAAAACAATGGGGTTAAGCACTACACGTCCGCCCCATACCATCCCGCCACCAATGGATTAGCTGAAAGGTTTGTCCAGACCTTCAAGAAGGCCATAAAGGCCATGGGTAATGAAGACATAAATCTACAACATAAGGTAGATAACTTCTTGTTTGCGTACAGGAATGCAACACATGTGGTTACAAACCAAACTCCCGCCATGATGTTTTTCAATAGAAGACTAAGATGCCGGTTGGATTTGATCAAGCCAAACATCAGAAGGGACGTAGAGAACCGGCAATTTCAAGGCATGAATGAAAGGCCAACTGGAACCTTCCAGATAGGTCAACAAGTTTTGGCCCGGGACTACCGTACCGAGAAATGGCAGCCTGGAACTATTTGCACACGACTAGGACCTCTGATGTATACCCTGGACATTGGAGAAAGCATAATAAGGCGCCATGCTGACCAGATCATAGAGTCATCCGAAAAGGGACAACCTACACCACAACTCTATACGCCTAATGATGAAGCAGAGATACCCATAGTATCTACCTCCGATCCGGTGATACTGGAACCAGATGAACCCGCCACTGGTATTCAAGCCGAATCGACCTTGCCAAAAGAACCTACTACACCACCGAAAACTACTACACCACCGAGGCATTATCTGGACCGAGTCAGGGAGCCTCCAGAGAGACTGACTTATAATTGATTAACTGCAGCAAATGTGTAGATTATTGTTCTTGTAAACATGTTAATTAATGATTACTTAAAATGTTATGTACTAATTATCTAAAAGGGGAGGAATTGTAGTGTATGTACCTTTAAGAGCCCCTGTGTACTGTAATACCGGTAGTGACCACTCGGGTGTCTTGTATCTTTTAGTTCACCTCCAGACTTTGTTCAGTAAACACCTGTTAAACCAACTCCTGCATTCCGTGTCTCCATTAATACACGGATACAACAACGCTGATAGAGTGAGATGAGGAAAGATGGGAGGAGGCTCGAGTGGAGCATAAACGCCGGCATGGACTGGTTGGGTCGAATAGCCTGTTTCTGTGCCGTATATCCTATGTAATCCTATGTAGATTTCTTTCAGAAAATAACATTTTGCGATACAGTACATGAGTACAAGATGCACTGCAGCAACTCGCCAAGGCTTCTTCGGCAGCACCTCCCAAACCCGTGACCTCTTCCCCCTAGAAGGACAAGGGCAGCAGGCGCATGGGAACACCACCACCTCCAAGTTCCCCTCCAAGTCACACACCATCCTGACTGTGAAGTAAATCGCCGATCCTTCATAGTCGCTGGGTCAAAATCCTGGAACTCCCTCCCTAACAGCACTGTGGGAGCACCTTCACCACACGGACTGCAGCGGTTCAAGAAGGTGGCTCACCACCACCTTTTCAAGGGCGATTAGGGATGGGCAATAAATGCTGGCCTTGCCAGCGACGCCCACATCCCAGGAACAAATACATGTGACATGTGGTAAGTGTAGCATGCTGGGGAGGAGCAGGTGACTTTGGACCTATGGTTCCCAAAGCTCTCCAACACTGGGATTTTCCTGAGGTCATGTCTGGGTCTGTTGCAGACTAATTGGGAGAGATTGATTCCCCTGATTACTCAACAACTCCATTATCATTGTATCATGTGAATACCAGGTAGGTAGAAGGTGACCTAGATGGACCGTGGTCTTTTCTCACCTAGCAATTCCTTTGTTCATATGCACCAGCAGTCTTTAAATTCCGTTACCATCAGTAAATAACATAACCATGACGTACCATTATATAAAGTAGCTGTTGTGTTGATGAAGCAAACTGTGGGCCTGGGTGATGCAGTGGATTAGACGTTGGTCTTTCATCACAGGGACCTGGGTTCCTACCCGGACTGATGGGATAAGAGGTTTCTCTGATTAAAGCAAATAAGGATGCTAACATTACAACAGTGACTACACTTCAAAAGTACTTCATTGGCGGTAAAACGCTTTGGGACGTCCTGAGGTTGTGAAAGGCGCTATATAAATGCAAATCTCTTTCTTTCTTTCTATGTGAAATGTGTTTGGACAGCCTCAACCTTGTACTGAATGCACGCTGATTGACACAGGAGCAGTGCTGTGGGAAATTGAAAAAAATGGCACACAATTGCAGAGTAATTACTGAGGTGGCATAAAGGGCACTTTGCCAGATTAGAACTGGTAATATTTGATACTGGCACGAGGCGGGGGGGGGATTTTAACTTCCCCACCCAGCGGAAATCGCGCGGGTTGGGGCAGTTAAAATGAAACGGGTGAATTACATTCTCCGTCGCATTCCGCTGCTTCTATAAAGTGCGAGTCAGGCGGGAACCTCATGCAAGTATGCAAGTCGGGGGCCTATTATGTCAGTATGACCCTAAGGCCATCGTAACCAGGAAGTCAGTGAGGCGCCCGCAGTCGCTGCCCTGACGGCAAGAGCCTGCTCAGACCATCGAAGGGGCAAGTTTAAAATTTACCTTTGTGGAACCCAGAGGAGCAGGAATGCTTCACCGGGCCCGAGAGGCTAGTTGTAGGCCTTTACTGCCCAGACTCCTCCCCGCCCCTACCCCTTCTTGAACCGCTGGTTGTCCAGGAACCCCCGTTCGCCCCCATCCATCCCCGTACTTACCATGGGCCTGGCGGGTGCCCTTTGAGCTGCCCGACTTTCTGCTGCTTCCGGCCATCTTGCCGGCCATTTTGGTCAGGTGACCGGCCAGCAGCATGTTAATGAGGCTGGGCCGTTGAAAAAACGGCTGGGCCCTCCAGCTGCTGCTCCCTGTCAAGCCCATTTAAAATTCCCACGAAAGGTGCTTGACAAGGGAAAATGTTCCATTCCCCAACACTCACCTTCATGAGCACGACATTCAGAAAAAGAAAGGATACCAGAGGCTGTGACCCCATATGTGAGTTCAGACTCCTCGGGACTGCTCTTATGTAATTTAGAATCTCATCAGAACCACTCATATTAAAAACATATTCAATACTCTGTTGTTCAATATTGAGTTACTTCAGATTTAATAATGCCCCATAACGTGGAAGTCAGGGAACTTAAAAATTATAGTTCCATGTTTTTCTATATTAACAGATAATAAATCCATTCACCAAGCAAATTTGTTGTTATGTAAGTAAGCAATTAAAATTAATAAGTAGCTGAATAGGAAAATAACTTGGCTATAGAAAACTCTTTCAAATGATTAATATCCGCTCTTTTCTTACACGCATACCTCGCATGAAGCTCTGAGGCACAGTGGACTATGGGAATAATCCAAGGTATTTCCCCTCATGTCTGGAGACCTAAGTTTAATACAACTTCAGAATAAGTAATAAGAGTCAAGTTAGGGCAATGTTGGAACTGCAGACACTGTGTGGAGAAAAGCTGCCAGTATTGCAGCAATCTTCGTTGAACCTGATCACATCCTATAAAGACGTGCAAGGGTTCAAAATAACTATCTCTACCTCGTCAACATTTCAGAGTTAAATGATGATCCCAAATCAGGTTTAATGTATTTTGGGAAGTGATCATTTCAAAGAAGAAATAAAGATCATTGTACAAAATATTAGGGTCAAAAAAACAGGAGGCCAGGGAGGGAGAATAGAGGACTCATAGAAACATAGAAGGTAGGAGCAGGCGTAGGCCATTCGGCCCCTCGAGCCTGCTCCGCCATTTAATGAGATCATGGCTGATCATCCAAATTTAATATCCTGTCCCTGCTTTCTCCCCATATTCCTTGATCCCTTTAGCCTTAAGAAATATATCTAACTCCTTCTTGAATATATTTAATAAGTTGGACTCAACTGCTTTCTGTGGTAGAGAATTCCACAGGTTCACCACTCTTTGGGTGAAGAAATTCCTCCTCATCTCAGTCCTAAATGGCTTACCCCTTATCCTTACACTGTGACTCCTGGTCCTGGACTCATCGGGAACATCCTTCCTGCATCTAGTCTGTCTAGACCTGTTAAAATTTTATAAGTTTCAATGAGATCCCCTCTCATTCTTCTAAACTCTAAGGCCTAGAAATTCATTTTGGGCCGCCCAGCTCGCCTGGGCGCCGGAATTACCGCTGCGCGCGGATCCACTTGCGCAAGCGGGATATTCAGTGTCAGCGCACCAAGTGGAAGGCGGCCGCTAAACAGGGGTTTCGGCGCCCCGCTTGGGCGCTGAAACTGATTATTGGCGCGCTAGTGGCCGCAGCGCCACCCGCAGCGGAGCGGCAGGCTGCGGTACTGCAGGCCTTCCTCCCTCTCTTAAGGGGGAGGTGCCTGCAGCAGCCGGAGCCCCGATCGCGAGTGCCGGCAAAAGAGCCCGGCAGAACGGAGAAGTGCCGGGCTCCCAGAAACCAGCCGGCAATGCCGCGGGGGGGGGGGGGTGGAGGAGGCCGGGGAAGGAGGTGCGGGCAGGCGGCCGCCGAAAAAGCGGCCGGCCGCACCTCCACTTTAATTACCGCCACTACCGCCACAGGTAGGCCCTGTGTACCGGTCGCTGTTTGCGGCCGGCGCTGAAGAGGCGGGCGCGACTTAATATGGCGTTCTTCGCGGAAACGGGGTGCTGCGCACACCGATGACGTCATCGGTGGCGGCGCAGCGCTACAGCCTAACGCCGCCATTAGCGCACCGCTGAATTTCGCCTGAAGTTTGCAGACTGGCGCAAAAGCCCTCTTTGGGCGCAAACTGGTGGCGCAGGCCACTGAATTTCTAGGCCTAATTCTTCTAAGCCTAATCGACCCAATCTCTCTTCATACAAGACTTTTCAGAGGCAAGGGGTAGACCACTCTGATTGTAATGAGAAAGCGATACAACAAGTGCTTTGACCAGCCATCAGATGCAATACTTAACTATGTGTGGAATCATATCAATTTCTGCGATAGATTCATCTCATGGCTTGTAACAGCTCTAAGTTCAAAAACCATAATTGTAAGCTAGGAACAGCAGAAGAGTGAAGAACGAAAAGACGAAGACTTGCATTTCTATAGCTCCTTTCACGACCACCGGATGTCCCAAAGCGCTTTACAGCCAATGAAGCACTTTTGAAGTGTAGTAACTGCTGTAATGTGGGAAATGCGGCAGCCAATTTGTGCACAGCAAGCTCCCACAAACAGCAATGTGATAAAGACCAGATAATCTGTTTTTGTGATGTTGATTGAGGGATAAATACTGGCCAGGACACCAGGGATAATAGTGGCCGTGGGATCTTTTACGTCCACCTGAGAGAGCAGACGGGGCCTCGGTTTAACGTCTCATCTAAAAGACGGATGGCAGATTGCAAGAAAGAGCGGACAGGATGTGAGCTAAAGCAGATACCGAATGGAAAGCATGTGTAATATAGCCCATTATTCACTTCAACCAATGGGAGAAATAAATTGTGTTGCATGAAAAACAATGAGAGAGTGTGAGAGAGAGAAGGAGACTGGAGTTATGATTCCACAATCTTTCCTCTGATGTTCCGTAGCACTACAAGGGCAGTTACTGTGTCTTTAGGTTGCAAGCTAAAATCTAGCCCAAAGTAATTGAAATTCGTTAGTTGATCTAAGAGTAATGCAAGATAAAACATTTTTTTTTCATATAATAGCATACACATTCTGGTTTTTTTAGAGGCTGAGGGAGTTAAATTATGAGGGCAGTTTGCATAAATTTGGGTTGTCGACCCCTGAGTATAGAAGATGGAGAGATGATCTGATCGAAGGTTTGAATTGTTGAAAGGATTTGATAGGACAGTTTCTCTTGAAAGTCTCAGGCACAGCTCTTCCAGTACCTCAGCCAGAGCTGCATTCCTCGTGTGTGAGCCGACATCCTGAAAGCTAGATATGTCCGCCATGCTCTGCCCAACACCAAGCGGATCTGTGCGGGCAGGGTGGGAAATCGGGCGGGGAGGAATTATGCCAGCTCCCCACCGGCGTTCCAGCAGAAGTGACAATCAATAATGACCACATCTGCCCAAACATGGCATGGTTTGGCAGCCTAGTGGTTATGGTGCTAGACTAGTAGTCCATAGGTTGTGAATTCAATTGCCCCCGTGGTAAATTGTAAAATTGAATTCAATATATCTGGGGGCTAGCACCAAAAAATAACGATGAAATTTGTGGGATTGTTGTAAAAAACCCTACTGGTTCATTAATGTCCTTAAAGTAAGGGAGCTTGCCACCACTACCTGGTGTAGCCTACATGTGACTCCAGTCCCACACTGCCCTCAGGGCAACTAAGGATTATTAGCAAATGGGGCCTTGCTTAAGTCCCAAGAACAAAAAATAATTTTAAAAAAACATAGGTCGGCATACTCAAAGTGGGCGGTAATGACTGAGTGACATTGTACTTCAGAGTTTCCATCATTACTGTCATAGTGAAGCTGGACACAAAGCACACCACCATGTTCCTGGCTTCTTGGGCTGCCAGGAGGTGCAGGAGATTAGGGGGGGAAAATTTGGTTGGTTTGCGCCTCCCGTTAGTGCCTTAATAGGGTGCTAATGGGGCGCAAAGCAACTAGCGCCCGGGTGCGGCGATGTTTGCGCCGCTCGCGAAATTGACCAGACATTTTGCGGCGGTGCTAAACACTACTGCCATGATCTCCTGCGCCCACAGATCATGACATCAGTCGAGCGTGCAACGCCCCAGTAGTGCCCTGGACCGGATATTGAGTGGCGCCCCCTGCCTTACTGCCTGCTGCTAGCAATGACAGGTTGAGGGGTGCGTTTTGCACTCGGGAGGGGACTGGGGGAACGCTAATTAAAGGCGACCGCTTCCTGCATTTTTTTGTCAGCGACATTTTTGCACCACGCATTCTGAGTGAGATCGAGAGACTTCTGGAGATATTCAACGCTGTGTGAAGGAGTTTTGGGTACTGAGCAGCACTTTGCAGTTTCATTTTGATTTGATCTTCCTTGCATCGATTTAGAAGAGACTATAGGGGCTGCACTCTGAGCTCTTTCTCTGGCTCTCTCCATTGTTCTTTCTGTCTTGTTTTGCACACTTTGTACAAAAATAATAAATTGCAGGACAACGGAGTATTACAGTTTAAACTCTTTTATGAAGCATCAGGTCTGTGATCTCAATTATACAGCACACTGGGGACAAGATGGAGTTAGGACCCCTTACAGATGCCTACAGGCCAATGACAACTCAGCATGTGATCACATGTGAATACAATATGTATTCCTTACAGGTGCCTGCGGGCCAATGATAATTCAATATGCAAATGTTACATCCCCTCTCTTTTAAAAGAAAAATGTTATGCGTTACTTTTAAACCTTTCTTCTACATAATGTTTTCGGTAGCATAAACATATAAGTAAACTCAGCATTTAACTAGCACTGAAAACATCTCAACATTTCAATAACGATGTACAGTTTTTTTTAGGGCAGCGATCCACCTACACCCTTTGACAGTTTACAAGTCAAGGATAACTCTAGGCTTGACCTCTCGTCCCGACCTTGTGTGGTATGGAACTGAGCATGCTCCTGAATCGGTCAACAAATCAGGTTCAGGTTTGGGTTCAGGTAGGTATGATCTGTTTTGTGTATTGCTCTGTTCATCACACTCTGTTGAACTGATCCTCTCGTCGGAATGACGGTGTTGTTCCTTGGTGTTCAGGAGGTGCCTGCGATTGCGGCGGTACACCTGTCCTTCTGGGGTACGGACGTGATACGATCGCTCAGTGTCAGCTGGCTGGATGACGACTGCTGGCTTCCAGTAGTCATGCTCCTGGATTCTGATGGATTCTCCATTGTGCAGCGGCGGCAGTAGTTTAGCTGACCTGTCATAGTATCTCTTTTGGTGTTGCTGTCTCTGTACACGTTTTGCATGCACTTGCTTGCAGCTGACGACCTCTGGCTGCAGCTGCTGGTTGGTGCTTGGAAGGATTGAGCGAAGTCTGAGGCTCATCAACAGCTGTGCTGGTGACTTGAAGTTGTCAACCGGAGTGTTGCGGTACTCAAGGAGATTGATGTAGGGGTCTCTTTTGTCCGCTCTGGCTTTGTCCATGAGTGTTTTCGCATTCTGGACAGTTTTTTCAGCAAGGCCATTACTTTGAGGGTAATGTGGGCTTGATGTGACATATGTGAAATCCCATGCCTTGGCAAACGACTCAAACTCTTTTGATTTGTATTGGGAGCCATTGTCTGAGACTAAAGTCTCTACCATGCCATGCCTGGCAAAGGCTGCCTTTAGCTTGTGGATCACAGCTGCAGATGTGGTGCTGTGAAGCTTGTCCAGTTCAAAAAATCTGCTGTAGTAATCAACAGTCACTATGTAGTCCTCGTTGTTCCATGTGAACAGATCCGTTGCCGCAACCTGCCAGGGCCTATCTGGGATACGGTGAGATATCATGGGCTCTTTGACATTTGATGGGCGGCGTTCTAGACAAATGGAACATTTTCCGACAATGCGCTCAATGTGATTGCACATTCTGGGCCAAAATATAATGTCACGTGCTCTTTGTTTGCATTTTTCCATGCCCATATGTCCAGCATGAATTTTTGTCAACATCTCTTCTCTGAGACTGGTAGGAATGATGATTTTCTCCCCTTTGAAGACGATTCCGTTGATTTGTGACAGTTCGTTTCTGTGGTTCCAGAATTCAGATATGCTCTGAGGGCATTTCCTCCTTTCCTCAGGCCATCCTTCATGTATGACTTTGCTCAGCAGTGTGAGTTGTGCATCTTTCTCTGTTCCTGCTCGGATCTCCTTCAGTTTTGAGTCACTCACAGGTAAGCTGTTGTACACCATGTGTACCTGCACATCCATGCCTTCACTGAAGCTGCTGTCCTGGTAGCTAAGAGACTTTCTGGAGAGCGTGTCTGCGACAGGAATGTCTTTGACTAGACGGTGAATGATTGTGAAGTCGTACTTCTGTAGCTGAAGGATCATTCTCTGTAGCCTTGGTGGGGCTGCGGCTAGTGGTTTCCTCATGATTGACTTGAGGGGCTTGTGGTCGGATTCCACAATGACTTGTCGGCCATAGACGTACTGGTGGAAATGCTTACATCCAAACAGAATTGCATATAGCTCTTTCTCGATTTGAGCATAGTTGATTTCACTGTCTGTGAGAGATCTAGAAGTGTAGCCGATGGGCTTTCCTTCTTGCAGTAATACTGTGCCTAGTCCGTACTTTGACGCGTCCACTTGTAGTCTGAGCTCTTTGTTGGGATTGAAGTAGGCAAGAACTGGTCCTGGTTCTCTGGTGATTAGGTCTTTCATTTTCTGAAATGCTGTGTCATGTTGTTTGTCCCACAGGAACTCATTGGATTGTTTGAGCAACTGACACATGGGTGCGTTGATTTCAGAGAGGCTCGGGGCAAACCTGGCTAAGTAGTTAACCATGCCTAGTACTGTCTCTAGCTCTGCGCGGCTCTTCGGTGGCTCCATCTTCTTGATGGCGGAGATTATCTCTGGATCCAGCTTAATGCCATCAGTTGAGAGGCGATGCCCGAAATAACTGATCTCGGTGGATCCGATTATGTTTTTCTCGGGGTTGAGCCAGATACCTTTCTCCCGTGATCTTTGTAGCATTGCACGGAGGTTCCTGTCATGTTCCTCTCTATTCCTGCCATAGATGAGGATGGCACCTACGATTGCGACGACTCCATTGAGGCCTTCATAGGCTTCGTCGATCTTCCGCTGGAATTCATCCTGAGCTGAGGTAAGACCAAATGGTAAATGCAGAAATCAGTAGCGTCCAAATGGTGTGTTGAACGTTGTTAGCTTAGATGACTCTTCCGTGAGCTTGAGAGTCCAGTATCCTGATCGTGCGTCCATTACACTGAAGTAACGTGCTCCCACGAGCTTGAGTGTGATGTCATCTAGCGTTGGTAGGGGGTAGTGAGGGCGTTTGATAGCCTTGTTCAAATCTCTGGGGTCGAGACAGACTCTAAGCTTGCCTGTACATGGTTTCTCAACCATTACTAAACGCGTTGACCCACTCTGTCGGTTCTGTTTCCCGGACGATGATTTCTGTATTCTCCATGCTCTGCAGCTCCTCCTTCAGGCAACTACGCAGAGCAAGGGAATCCTTCTCGGTGGGCAAACCACAGGGGTTGCTGCTGGGTCAAGGTGAATAGTGCATTCACCTGGGAATAGTCCGATTCTTTTGAAAACGTCAGCAAACTCCTCCATAACTGTCTGCTTCTCAACTGGTGCTGTCAATGATAGCACTAGCTTGACGAGGTCCATGTCTAAACATGCCTTTAGACCTAGCACTGAAGGTGCTTGAGTGTCAACAATGTAAAAGTCCAACATCATGTCGCTTTCTTTGTACTTGCATTTCATCACGCATGTGCCTTTTACAATGAGCTGCTCACCCCCATAGCTAGTCAGTCTGCGTGAGGTGGGCTGTAGCTCACACTCATCCTACAAGCTGTGATACTCACTCAGAGGAATTACATTAACCTGAGATCCAGTGTCTAGTTTAAACCGAAGCTCTGTGCCCAGTTTTCCTATCTCAATACCTGCAAAGGCTTGCTCAGTCTCTGAAATCTGTTTTTTCTGTGACACAGAATCAATAAACAGTTCCTCTGCATTTGGCTCTCTATCTGGCATTTAGCTGCCACTCACTGTGTGTACTGCTGTTCTAAAAACAGTCCTGCAAACTTTAGCAAAGTGGTTCTGTTTACCACATTTAGCACATTGCCTTCCTTTGGCAGGGCAATGCTCCTTGTCCCCGTGCCAGTTGTTTCCACAATATCCACAGTTTTTGAAGCGTTTTATGTCTGTGTCGCCCATTTTTAGAACTCTCTCTGTTCTTTCTGTTCTGAAACACGCTCTCTGGGCGGTGTTCTTTGGTGTGTGTCTATTAACTGCGTGCACTGTCTGTTCACTCGAGCTGCTCGTGGCGCCGGTTATGGTTTTCAACTGTGCTTGGGCTATCTCGTGCGATCTAGCTATGTCCATAGCTTTGTCCAGCGTTAGCCCAGACCCAACATTCAAAAGTTTCTCTCTCACTTTAGCTGAATGTATTCCAAACACGGTGCGGTCTCTGACCATCTCATCTTTATCTGAATATTCACAGTCTTTTACCAGCAGTTTTAACTCAGTCACAAACTGTTCAAACGACTCACTAGCTCCTTGTACTTTCTCCTGAAACTTGTACCTAGCGAATATCGTATTTGTCTTGGGCATCACATGTGATTCAAAACGGTCAAAATAACTTTTCAGTACCTTTGCTTCATCCGCGGTGAGAGACCATGTGTTAAAAATGTCTCTCCCCTTTTCTCTGATGCACAGGAGTAGGTAGCTGCATCTTTCTTCCTCCCCTTTGCTTTGCAATGGACCCAAGAACATCAACTCCACGTGTTGCTTGAACTTGCTCCATTCTCTAGGTAAGTTCAAAGATTCGCAATTCATTCGAGGCAAGGGAGCTCCAACGATGTCCATTTTCAATCCCTGTTCTGACACCATGTCTTGTTTTGCACACTTTGTACAAAACTAATAAATTGCAGGACAACGGAGTATTACAGTTTAAACTCTTTTATGAAGCATCAGGTCTGTGATCTCAATCATACAGCACAGTGGGGACAAGATGGAGTTAGGACCCCTTACAGATGCCTACAGGCCAATGACAAATCAGCATGTGATCACATGTGAATATAATAGGTATTCCTTACAGATGCCTGCGGGCCAATGATAATTCAATATGCAAATGTTACACTTTCCAGCAGATTTGATGTACAGGTCTCTTCAGGCCGACATTCAAGGCTGCAATGAGCAGGGTGTGGATGGAGAGCAAGATCAGCCCTCCCCTTTAAGAACTGGCCAGCGCCAGTGTGTCTGTGTTCCATTGCTGACACATCACATGAGCTTCGGCAGTGCTCTGAGGTAGCACCTTGCTCCTCGGCCTTTGCGCCTTAAGACAGGTGTGTAGCACCTGATTTAGCGCTCCAATCACCTCCAGGAGTGATAGAAGCCAAGTTTGCAGTCAGAGGTGATAATTAGCGGCAGGCGTCAATCTTTGCGCTGGCCGATAATTGTGCCCCAAACGGGGCAATACTGAATTTCTCCCCCTAAAAATTTAAAGGCTCATAAAGGGGTGCAATTGATTGTGGGCTGATCGATTGTACCATGCCCCGTAAATATCATTGAAATAAAACGATCCCTCCTCTGCGGTTGCAGTCGCTCAAGGCTGCAGCAGCCACTTTTCATCACCCCCCGACCCTGAAGGTGCATTTCCCTAGTGCATGGATAAATCCCAGCAGAAGCCCACCAACTTTGCGCCAATTAGGCTGACCCCAGAAAATTCGTTGGGGGTCAGAGGAGAAAGTCATGCAGGCACAAAATCCACCATGATGAGTTTCCACTGGCTTGGTGCCGAACCAGAAACTCTAGCCTTGAGTGTCAGCAGGTTGTTTGACAGTGGACGGCATGAGAGCCGAACCTGCTTTATCCTCACCCATCTACACGAAAATACCATGTGTGGGGCAATTGAACTTCTGGGTTACTAGTCCAGTACAATAACCGCTGGGCTGCCGTACTATACCATACCATATTTGGGCAGATATATTAATTGTTCGCGATGGTTGCTTCTCGTGGAAAATCCTGGAAGTGGCTGCAATCGGTGGGGAGCTGACTGAATGGATCCTTGCCCGATTTCCCTCCCTGCCCACACAGATCCACTAGAAATTGGACACAACGGGAGGGGAAGATTGTAGTGTATGTAACTGTTCTACCTTTAAGAGAACTATTGTATGTAACCGTCCACCTTTAAGAGAACTATTTTAGGTGTGGCACTACTTTATCTTGGCTGCCGTATACTGTAATACCGACGGTGACCACACCGGTATATAAGTGCTGTGTCAGGATTTATTGGGCAGATTCGCCCTGACCTTCGAATAGTAAAGTCCTGTTAAAGTTACTCTTGTAGTCTGTGTATTAATTCGCCATAATACCTACAGACTTTACAGTGGCAACGAGTTCGATCTTACCCTGCGGCAACAATACTTCCGAAGCAGTTAACGAGCATCGAGAAGAGGCACCCGCCCTCGTCGTTCTGCTGAGAGAAAACTCGAGTCTGCAGAGCAAGGAAGAAGGAAGAATTCAGACACGAAGCCTTCCATCAGCAACAGGCACTGATTGTCCCTTCTGCCACGGTGGTGAGTGAGCCGATCAGCACGAGAAGCAAGTCGGCCACGGTGACTGTGAGTAAAGGGAAAATAAAAAAAATAAACGGAGGATAAGGGCGGTGAACTCGACCACGGTCGGGGGAAAGGAGCCGGACAGAAGTCGGGCCCAGAGGCGCTGAGACTGGGGCAGCGTGGAGCACGGAAGCCGCGGTACAAGCGGGCTGGGAGACGCAACGGCGTCGTGAGACAGCTAGACCGCGACCGGCGAAAAAAGCCGGGCAGCTACCGAGGCCACGAGGCGCTGTGACCGGGATCGTAAGGCGCGGGAAGATATAAAAATAAATAAACCGCGGTGAACTCAGCCGCAGCCGGGGAGGAAAGCACCGGACTGCGAGAGGGCTGGGAGGCGCGATTGGAGTGAAAAAGGCCGGGCAGCGACCGAGGCCACGAAGCGCTGCGACCGGGATCGTAAGGCACGGGAAGATATAAAAATTAATAAATCGCGGAGAACTCAGCCGCAGCCGGGGAGGAAAGCACCGGACTGCGAGAGGGCTGGGAGGCGCGATTGGAAGCCGCTGAGGGAGAGACAGAGCCCGAGCGAGCGGGAGAGACAGAGCCCGAGCGAGGGAGACTGAGCGAGATCCAGCCCAGCGGCTGAAACTGTTCGCCGTCAACGGGTTGTACCCAGCGCCGGTTGCCCTGCCGAGAAAAGGGAACAAGGAACGCACTGAAGCCAACGCGCAGGCTGCGAACCCCGAAAGCCAGCGGTTGTTGCCCGAGGGAAAAGCTTACCCCTCCCGCCAGGGGAAGAAACGCGGGAAGCCGCCAGTAGGCGGGGAAGAAAACAGAAGCGGGAAACCGCCATTTTGAAAGTGGGCGGGGAAAGAAGACAAGCGCGGGAAACCGCCATTTTGAAAAAAAAAAAGTTAAAGAAATATTTCGTTGTTGTTTCTCAGGAAGAGTGTGAAGATGCCTAAGCGTAGTAACATCAACGGTTTCGATTCCGATGTGGAAGATTGGGCCACGTATGTAGAACGCATCGAGATATATTGTAAGGTCAATAAGATAGCAAATTATGACAAAGCTCTAACCTTACTAAACTCAATGGGTGCGAAGACATATGGGTTATTGAAGCATCTTCTATCACCAGCTAAACCGGCGGATCAGTCTTTCGCTAATATTGTTGCTGTCCTGAAGGATCATTTTAACCCCGCACCGCTGATGTTAGCGGAACGATCAAAATTTTACGTGAGAACGCAACGAAAAGAGGAAAGCAACGCGGAGTACCTGGTTGAACTGCGTAGGCTAGCAAAATACTGTCAGTTTGGGGTAAATCTGACAGAGGCACTGAGAGACAAGTTCGTGTGCGGGATATCGAAGGAAGGAACACAAAAACGACTGCTCGAAGAGAACAATCTTACACTTGATAAGGCTGTCCTTATTGCAGCATCGCACAAAGCCGCAGCGAGAGGCACGGCGGAAATGCAGCGGAAGACAGCGGTACTCAGTGTGGATCAAATGACTTCGGGTACAACGAAATGTTATCGTTGTGGGAAGACAACACACGACCAGAACCAATGCTAGTTTAAAAACCAGGAATGTAGAAAATGTGGCAAGCTTGGTCACATAGCTAAGGTATGCCGGTCAGGAAAGAAGACCAGCAATAATAAGTCACCGCAGAAGAAGTACAGAAAGGTACATAAAGTGACTGGGAAGAGTCCAGATGAACAGAATTCGGACTCAGACTCCAACAGCAAGGAACTGAGTAGTCTGAGGATTCACAATGTGAGTAAAGAAGCTGACCGACAAACTATCTGGGTCACACTACAGATTGCAAAAGTCCAAGTGAAGATGGAAGTGGACACCGGATCGGCGTTGACGGTCATGAATAAGCAAGATTACAAAAAGTTATTCAAACATATTCCCCTACGGGATACGGAGATAGTATTGCAGACATACACGGGGCACAGAGTATACCCCATCGGAAAGATAGAAGTCAAGGTGAGATACAAGGACAAAGATCACCAAGGGATGGACATGTATGTGCTGCCCAAGGGAGGTCCACCACTTCTGGGACGGGAGTGGATCAGGAAAATAAAGATAGACTGGCATTCACTAAACACAATGACGGTAGATTCCGGAAAGGAAGATGTCAAACCTGAACGGTTGTCCAGAATATTGGACGAAGCTAAAGAGGTATTCCAACAAGGACTGGGAACACTGAGAGGAATTAAAGCAAAAATCAAGATTGCAGAACATGCAAGCCCAAAATTTTTCAAAGCCAGATCGGTACCTTACGCGATACGACCTGCTGTGGAGGCAGAACTGGAAGAGCTTGAACATTCAGGGGTACTGTCTAAGGTGGACTGGAGTGAGTGGTCCATGCCCATTGTTCCCGTCATGAAGTCTTCATCAAGTAACAAGCCAGGGGGACCGGGAAAGGTCCGCATCTGCGGAGACTTCAAGATCACAGTTAATCCGGTGCTTCACACGGCACAATACCCGCTCCCGCGGATTGAGGATATCTTTGCTTCATTGTCTGGCGGGAAACACTTCACCAAGATAGACCTGGCACAAGCATACTTACAAATGGAAGTCGAGGAAGAGTCGCACCAGTATCTCACAATCAACACGCACAGAGGCTTGTATCGTTATAATAGACTGGTTTTTGGAGTAGCTTCGGCTCCAGCAATTTGGCAGAGGGCCATGGAGCAGGTCTTACAGGGTATTCCAAGCACGCAGTGTTACTTGGACGATATCCTGATTACGGGAGAAGACGAGGAGGAACACCTCACAAATTTGACACTGGTGCTCACCAGGTTGAAGGAATATGGCCTTCGAGTTAATCGCCAGAAATGCGAGTTCTTCTAGAAACGGATCTCGTACTGCGGTCATGTCATTGACCAAGAGGGGCTGCACAAGTCACCTGACAAGATAGAAGCTGTCGTGAAGGCCCCCGCTCCAGAAAATGTATCACAGTTGAGATCGTTTCTGGGGTTGATTAATTATTACCACAAGTTTCTGCCAAATCTATCCATGGTGCTGCATCCGCTGAATGCTCTGTTGCGGAAAGAAGTACCATGGAAGTGGAGC
Source organism: Somniosus microcephalus (assembly GCF_052327205.1). Lineage (NCBI taxonomy): Eukaryota > Metazoa > Chordata > Chondrichthyes > Squaliformes > Somniosidae > Somniosus > Somniosus microcephalus. The sequence goes on along the minus strand of NC_140993.1, from coordinate 30,953,544 downwards.
GAGGACTGTAAGAAGGCCTTTCGCAGAAGCAAGGCGTTGATTACCTCTGAGGAAGTGTTGGCTCATTTCAACCCAACGTTACCTCTTCGTCTAGCTTGTGATGCTTCCCCTTATGGAATTGGAGCAGTACTTTCACACAAGTTACCAAATGGCTCGGAAAGGCCAGTCGCATTTGCGTCCCGATCATTAACCTCCGCTGAGCGAAATTATGCTCAGATAGATAGGGAGGCCCTCAGCCTTGTGTGGGGAGTAAAGAAATTCAATCATTACCTGCAGGGCAAGAAGTTCACATTACTGACAGACCACCAGCCGTTGGTGTCCATATTCAACCCTAACAAGGCCGTTTCCACTATGACAGCGCAAAGGCTACAGAGGTGGTCCGTGTTACTTGGGGCACACCAATATGACATCGAATACAAAAGGTCCAAACAGCATGGAAATGCTGATGGGTTATCGCGCCTACCGTTGCCAGTAGTAGAAGAGGCGGCTACAGTGGACCCGGTAGAGATGTTCCACTCATCCATAGTGGAATGTCTACCAGTAACAAATTCGATGATCGAAAATGAAACAAGAAATGACCCGACTCTCTCACGAGTCTACGATTTAACAGTGGAGGGATGGCCAGCACATGGCGAACCAACGCTGCCCGCATTTTCGCAAAGAAAAGAACAGCTGTCAGTGTGCCGAGGAACCTTGATGTGTGGATCTAGAGTGGTGATTCCACCCAAACTTCAGCAGAAGGTGCTAAAGGAGCTTCACGAGGGGCATCTGGGTGGAGTGAAAATGAAGAACCTAGCAAGAGCGTTTGTGTGGTGGCCAGGTATTGATGGAGACATCGAATAAATAACCAAGAGCTGTCTAGGATGCCAGAAGGTCCAAAACGCGCCACCACAAGCTCCTCTGCATCCATGGGAGTGGCCCTCATCTCCTTGGCAAAGGGTACACGTCGACTTTGCTGGTCCATTTATGGACTCAATGTTTCTAATCGCGATGGATGCACACTCCAAGTGGCCGGAGGTAATAAAGATATCCTCCACCACCACGGAAAAAACCATCACAGTATTAAGGACCATATTTGCCAGGAATGGGCTGCCGGAACAGATCTGTTCTGATAATGGACCGCAATTTGTGTCCGAAGAATTCAGGAAGTTCTTAAAAAGGAATGGGGTCAAGCACTACACGTCAGCCCCATACCATCCCGCCACCAATGGATTAGCTGAAAGGTTTGTCCAGACCTTCAAGAAGGCCATAAAGGCCATGGGTAATGAAGACATCAACCTACAACATAAGGTAGATAACTTCTTGTTGGCGTACAGGAATGCAACACATGCGGTCACAAACCAAACTCCCGCCATGATGTTTTTCAATAGAAGACTAAGATGCCGGCTGGATTTGATTAAGCCAAACGTCAGAAGGGACGTAGAGAACCGACAATTTCAGGGCATGAATGAAAGGCCAACTAGATCCTTTCAGATAGGTCAACAATTTTTGGCCCGGGACTACCGTACCGAGAAATGGCAGCCTGGAACTATTGGGAAAAGGCTAGGGCCGCTGATGTATACCGTGGACATTGGTGACAGCATAATAAGGCGCCATGTTGACCAGATCATAGGGTCATCCACAAAGGGCCAACCTACTCCACAACCTTACACGGCTAATGTTGAAGCAGAGATACCCAGAGCACCTACCTCCGATCTGGTAATACTGGAATCAGATGAACCTGACACTGTCCTTCAAGCCGAATCGACCTTGCCAGAAGAACCTACTACCCCGCCGAAAACTACTACACCACCGAGGCATTATCCGGACAGAGTCAGGAAGCCTCCAGAGAGACTGAATCTGTGAATTGTTTTGCATAAGTTGTATATATGTTATGATGTTATGTTAATGGGGAATAAGTATGTTGTAAGCTAAAAAGGGAGGATTGTAGTGTATGTAACTGTTCTACCTTTAAGAGAACTATTGTGTGTAACCGTCCACCTTTAAGAGAACTATTTTAGGTGTGGCACTACTTTATCTTGGCTGCTGTATACTGTAATACCGACGGTGACCACACCGGTATATAAGTGCTGTGTCAGGATTTATTGGGCAGATTCGCCCTGACTTTCGAATAGTAAAGTCCTGTTAAAGTTACTCTTGTAGTCTGTGTATTAATTCGCCATAATACCTACAGACTTTACAAAGATCTAGCCATAAGTATCTAGCCTTTCCAGCAGGGTTCACTGAATAGAAGTTACAAGGGAATACCCTGAATGGTTATCCTTCCTCTCCCATCTTTCCTCCCCTCTTTGCCTCACTTTATTTTTATTCATTTATGGGATGTGGGCGTCGCGGGCAAGGCCAGCATTTATTGCCCATCCCTAGTTGCCCTCGAGAAGGTGGTGGTGAGCCGCCTTCGTGAACCGCTGCAGTCCGTGAGGTGAAGGTACTCCCACAGTGCTGTTAGGGAGGGAATTCCAGGATTTTGACCCAGCGACGATGAAGGAACGGCGATATACTTCTAAGTCAGGATGGTATGTGACTTGGAGGGGAACTTGGAGGTGGTGGTGTTCCCATGTGCCTGCTGCCCTTGTCCTTCTAGGTGGAAGAGGTCGCGGGTTTGGCGAGTTGCTGCAGTGCATCTTGTAGATGGTACACACTGCAGCCACGGTGTGCCGGTGGTGGAGGGAGTGAATGTTTAAGGTGGTGGATGGGGTGCCAATCAAGCGGGCTGCTTTGTCCTGGTTGATGACACGATTGCTAATTTTCTAAAAACATAACATGGCACTTGAAGCCAATATAAGCTTTCTACTGAAGATGAATTCAGTAACTTTTCAATGTAAAAGGGTTGTATTCCTAATCATTAATGAATTACCTGTTTGCTTAAAAAAATTTTATTATAACAACTGTCTGTTGATGCAGCACAGATGTTAGCCAAGGTAGCTCTAATGGGTTCATTTGAAATGTGAGAAAACTTTTCTTGATGGAAAGCCAATAATAGCTGAAGCAGCTAGACACGTGGAAAGTACAATGGCTGTGATAGCACAGTCGCTGGTGCAGCAGCTGCAAACAGGCAAAGAGCCAGCCTGGATCACATCAAAGGTTCAGGGACTTCCTACATAGACTAAAGGGAATAATCCCTGCACTCTAGACAGAGCTGATACTGCTCTTTCTCGTGCACAAATGCTGTAGATGTTAAATTAGAGACTCACGAATAAAAAGAACATTGCTTAAATAACACAGGCTCAAATCTTACTTTGTCTTTGGAATGCAGATGTGCTCTTTGTCCCCGATGGGAATTGGATAAATACTTGAAGGAACGAAAATTACAGGGTTATGGGGAAAGAGCAGGGGAGTGGGTTAATTGGATAGCTCTACCAAAGAGCCGGCACAGGCACGATGGGCCAAATGGCCTCCTTTTGTGCTGTATCATTCTATGATTCTATGGAAGGATGAGACTAATGAGTTAAGAAATATTAATGATGCATTTCGAGTATAGCGATACCACCAACAGTAGTCCTGACTTTATCAGCAGTCCTTAAGGTAAATGAGGTGACATTGCCAAGATCAATCATAGAATATGCGTTAACTTGACATGGAGCCAGAATGAACAATCTAGACTTCCAAAAGGCATTACAATTTCGGGCCAGCTCCCCAAAGAACAGTGGTAGGAGGGGGTTGATCGTGGGCCAGCAATGGCCTTCACGAGTGATGTGGAGCCAGGGGGAGCTCTCCTTCTCCCCCTGGACCCACAGGAACGTTTTTTAAAAATGTACTTTTTGGAGGCGGCCGCTACTTAGGCCGTAGCGACCGCTCAAGAAGCCTGAGCAGAGCAAGCTCATCGCTCAGCAATTCAGTGCAGCGGTCCTGAAACAGGCGTTACGTCCTTCAATTTACACAACGTAAGGGGCCACCGCCTGTTTCAGGCAGGCACCGCGGGTGCCTCGGCAGTCACTTATGTGCTCTTAGCACTGCTCAGGCGTGGGACATTGCTCCCCGAAAATGGCACGAACTGCGCTCCGTTATTGACCCTTAAATGCCATTTGTATCATAAAATCTGATGTTATCTGCCCCATAAATGGTCTGTACACTATCAAGCTCTGAAGTGCATCCATGTGGAGGGCTAACATCTGTTTCAACTCGCCTGATTGGCACCCATTCCACCACCTTCAACATTCACTCCCTCCACCACCGACGCACCATGGCTGCAGTGCGTACCATCTACAAGATGCACTGCAGCAACTCGCCAAGGCTTCTTTGACCACACCTCCCAAACCCGCGACCTCTACCACCTAGAAGGACATGGGCAGAAGGTGCATGGGAACACCAACACCTGCAAGTTCCCCTCCAAGTCACACACCATACTGAAGTGCGTTGGCGGGAATCTCGAGCGGCAGAGCGGGGCTATAAAAGGCCCCAGAGACCAGGTAAGGCCTCACAGCGTCGGCGGGAATCCTGAGCGGCAGAGTGGGGCTATAAAAGTCCCAGAGCCCAGGTAAGGCCTCAGTGCGTCGACGGGAATCCTGAGCGGCAGAGCGGGGCTATAAAAGTCCCAGAGCCCAGGTAAGGCCTCAGTGCGTCGGCGGGAATCCTGAGCGGCAGAGCGGGGCTATAAAAGTCCCAGAGACCAGGTAAGGCCTCACAGCGTCGGCGGGAATCTCGAGCGGCAGAGCGGGGCTATAAAAGTCCCAGAGACCAGGTAAGGCCTCACAGCGTCGGCGGGAATCTCGAGCGGCAGAGCGGGGCTATAAAAGGCCCCAGAGACCAGGTAAGGTTTACCAGTCTCCAGTCTGGGAACTCGGAGGGAAGGAGAGAGGTAAAAAGTAATCCAAGTGTGACGTCACCAGAAAGCGGGTAAGTGATTGGTTGGTGAGTATTTCTCCATTTTGAAGCTTAAATCTCTTTGGTTTATAGTTTCTAAGGTGTGATATTCACCATCTAGAATCGGGGCAGAGGGTATTTAAGAATAATATTAATAAATTTAATTAATTACATAGAATGGGAGATCAGGTGATGTGTTGCTGCTGCAATATGTGGGAGCTGGTGGACACCATTGATGCTCACGGTGATCACATTTGCAGTAAGTGTTGGCTGCTCGAGGAATTCCGGCTCCGTGTTGAAGAGCTGCAGTCCGAGCTTCAAACACTGAGACACATCAGGGAGGGGGAGAGTTACCTGGACTCTATGTATCACGAGGTATTCACACCAATTAGATTAATTAATTCAGATGTAGTCCGTGGCCAGGGTTAGGATGGTGTGACTAGAAGTGAGGCAGGTACGGGGATCCAGGAGGTAGTGTTGGAGGAGCCGCAGCCCTTGCACTTGTCCAACAGGTTCGAGGCTCTTACTCCCTGTGAGGTTGGGAACAGGGACTGCGGGGAGAATGAGCAACCTGGCCACAGCACCGTGGAGCAGGGGGCCATTCAAGTGGGGGGAGTTAAAAGAAATGTTGTAGTGGTAAGGGATAGTATCATTAGGGGGATAGATAGAGTTCTTTGTAGCCGAGAGCGAGAGTCCCGAAGGCTGTGTTGTCTGCCCGGTGCCAGGGTTAAGGACATCTCCTCTGGACTGGAGAGAAACTTGGAGTGGGAGGGGGAGGATCCAGTTGTCGTGGTCCATGTTGGTACCAACGACATAGATAGGACAAGGAAGGAGGTTCTGCTGAGGGAGTTTGAGCAGCTAGGGGCCAAATTAAAAAGCAGAACCACAAGGGTAATAATCTTTGGATTATTACCTGAGCCACGAGCGAATTTGGCTAGGACAAATAAAATTAGAGAGTTAAATGTGTGGCTCAAAGACTGGTGTGGGAGAAATGGGTTTTGCTTCCTGGGACACTGGCACCAGTACTGGGGCAGGAGGGAGCTGTTCCGTTGGGACGGGCTTCACTTGGCCAGTGCTGGGACTAGAGTCCTGGCGGATCATATAACTAGGGCTGTAGAGAGGGCTTTAAACTAACTAGTGGGGGGGAGGTTCCTAGAGAGCAAGTAATAAAAATGACAACAGAGAAGGTCATAGACTTAGGTAGCAGTGGGGAAATTGAAAACCAGAGCGTGTCAGGAAGGGGCAGAAGGTATGGAGTAAAAGGTAAAGTAATAAAAAGGGCAAAAGCAGGAACTAAGTGTCACAAAACATCTGTGAAAGTTCTCTATCTGAATGCACGTAGCATTCGTAACAAAATAGACGAGTTAATGGCACAAATAACTACATATGGGTATGATCTTGTGGCCATTACAGAAACATGGCTGCAGGGTGACAATGCCTGGGAATTAAACATACCAGGTTATTTAACGATCAGGAAGGACAGGCAGGAAGGAAGGGGAGGTGGGGTGGCTATGTTAATAAAGGAAGGAATCACTGTAATACAGAGAAATGATATTGGGTCAAAAGATCAGGATAATGAAACAGTTTGGGTGGAGGTAAGGAATAATAAGGGGAAAAAAACACTAGTGGGCGTAGTCTATAGGCCTCCGAACAGTGGCAACTCTGTTGGACGGAGTATCAATCAGGAAATAGTTGAGGCTTGTAATAAGGGAACATCTATAATTATGGGGGATTTTAACTATCATATTAATTGGACAAATCAAATTGGGCAGGGCTGCCTTGAGGATGAGTTCATTGAGTGTATTAGGGATGGGTTTCTTGAGCAGTATGTAACTGAACCGACCAGGGGGCAAGCAACCTTAGATCTGGTCCTGTGTAACGAGACAGGATTAATTAAAAAATGTCCTAGTAAAGGATCCCCTTGGAATGAGTGACCATAACATGGTTGAATTCCATATTCAATTAGAGGGTGAGAAGGTTGGATCTCAAACAAGCGTGCTAAGCTTGAATAAAGGAGACTATGAAGGTATGAGAGCGGAATTGAGTAGAGTGGATTGGGAAAATAGATTAAAGGGTAAGACGATACATGATCAGTGGTGTACATTTAAGGAGTTATTTTACAACTTCCAAAAAAAAATATTCCACTGAGAAGAAAAGGGTGTAAAAGAAAAGACAGCCATCCGTGGCTATGTAAAGAAATTAAGGATAGTATTCGACTAAAAACAAGGGCATATAAGGTAGCCAAATCTAGTGGGAGGATAGAGGATTGGGAAAACTTTAAAAGACAGCAAAAAATAACAAAAAGATTGATTAAGAAAGGGAAGATAGATTATGAAAGTAAATTAGCAAAAAATATAAAGACAGATAGTAAGAGTTTTTATAGTTATATAAAAAGAAAAAGGGTGGCTAAAGTAAATGTTGGTCCCTTAGAGGATGAGACCGGGAAATTAATGGTGCGAAATATGGAGATGGCAAAAACACTGAATGAATATTTTGTATCAGTCTTTACAGTAGAAGACACTAAGAATACCCCAACACTGGACAAACAGGGGGCTAAAGGGGGGGAGGAGCTAAACACGATCAAAATCACTAAGGAAGTGGTACTCGGTAAAATAATGGGACTCAAGGCGGATAAATCACCTGGACCTGATGGCTTACATCCTAGGGTCTTGAGGGAAGTGGCGGTAGGGATTGTGGATGCATTGGTAATAATTTTCCAAAACTCCCTGGACTCGGCAAAGGTCCCGGCAGACTGGAAAACTGCTAATGTAACACCCTTATTTAAAAAGGGCAGTAGACAGAAGGCTGGAAACTATAGACCGGTTAGCCTAACATCTGTGGTAGGTAAAATTTTGGAGTCCATTATTAAGGAGACAGTAACAGGACATTTGGATAATCATAATTTAATAGGACAAAGTCAGCATGGTTTTATGAAAGGGAAGTCATGTTTGACAAATTTGCTGGAGTTCTTTGAGGAAGTAACATATAGGGTGGATAAAGGGGAACCAGTGAACGTAGTGTATTTAGACTTCCAAAAGGCATTTGACAAGGTGCCACACAAAAGATTATTGCTTAAGATAAAAAATCACGGGATTGGGGGTAATATTCTGGCATGGATAGAGGATTGGCTATCTAACAGAAAGCAGAGAGTTGGGATAAATGGTTCATTCTCAGACTGGCAATCAGTAACTAGTGGTGTTCCGCAGGGGTCAGTGCTGGGTCCCCAACTCTTTACAATCTATATTAACGATTTGGAGGAGGGGACCGAGTGTAACATATCAAAGTTTGCAGATGATACTAAGATGGGAGGGAAAGTAGTGAGTGAGGAGGACATAAAAAACCTGCAAGGGGACATAGACAGGCTAAATAGGTGGGCAGAGATTTGGCAGATGGAATACAATACTGGAAAGTGTGAGGTTATGCACTTTGGCAGGAAAAATCGTAGAGCAAGTTATTATGTTAATGGTAAGAAACTGGAAAGTACTGAAGTACAAAGGGACCTGGGGGTCCTGGTGCACGAAACTCAAAAGGTTCGTATGCAGGTGCAGCAAGTGATTAAGAAGGCCAATGGAATGTTGGCTTTCATTGCTAGGGGGATAGAATATAAAAATAGGGAGGTATTGCTTCAGTTGTACAAGTTATTGGTGAGACCGCACCTGGAATACTGTGTACAGTTTTGGTGTCCATACTTAAGAAAGGACATACTTGCTCTCGAGTCAGTACAAAGAAGGTTCACTCGGTTAATCCCGGGGATGAGGGGATGGACATATGAGGAGAGGTTGAGTAGATTGGGACTCTACTCATTGGAGTTCAGAAGAAAGAGAGGCGATCTTATTGAAACATATAAGATTGTGAAGGGGTTGGATCGGGTGGATGCGGGGAGGATGTTCCCAATGATGGGTGAAACTAGGACTAGGGGGCATAGTCTTAGAATAAGTGGCTGCTCTTTCAAAACTGAGATGAGGAGGAACTACTTCACTCAGAGGGTGGTAGGTCCATGGAATATGCTGCCCCAAAAAGCTGTAGAAGCTACATCATTACATAAATTTAAAACAGAAATAGACAGCACGGTGGCATAGTGGTTAGCACGGTTGCCTCACAGAGCCAGGGACCCGGGTTCGAATCCGGCCTCTGGTGACTGTCTGTGTGGAGTTTGCACTTTCTCCCTGTGTTTGCGTGGGTTTTCTCCGGGGGCTCCGGTTTCCTCCCACAGTCCAAAGATGTGTGGGTTGGGTTGATTGGCTATGATAAATTGACCGTTAGGGGGATAGGGTGGGATATGTGTTGGTGTAGGGGTTACAGGGATTGGGTAGGATATGTGTCGGTGCAGGCTCGATGGGCCGAAATGGCCTCTATCTGCACTGTGGGGTTTCTGTGATTCTGTGAGTTTCCTAGGAGTAAAGGGAATTAAGGGTTATGGGGAGCGGGCAGGAATTTGGACATGAGTCTAGGTTCGGATCAGACATGGCCCTGTGGGTAGCGGAGTGGGCCCAGGGGCCGTGTAGCCTGATCCTGCTCCTATTTCGTCTGTCTAATTCTGTTAGATTCAGGAGATGGTTCTGTGATAGTGGATTGGCGGTTAGGATCAGATCAGCCATGATCTTATTGGATGGCGGAGCAGGCTCGAGGGGCCGATTGGCCTACTCCTGCTCCTATTTCTTATGTTCTTATGAATTGGAAATATATCGCCAATCCTTCATTGTCGCTATGTCAAAATCCTGGAACTCCCTCCTGAACGGCACAGTACCCTCACCACACGGACTGTAGCAGTTCAAGAAGGTGGCTCATCACCACCTTTTCAAGGGCAATTAGGGATGGGCAATAAATGCTGGCCTTGCCAGCGACACCCGCATCCCATGAATGAATTTTTTAAAAATGAAGTCACTTAGCCAAGGAACCCTTGGAACCATACCCCACACGAGTCAGCCGCCTTCAGGAGAGGAGGTGACTAAACTGAAAAGAAACCAAAATAAATGCATGTTGCATAAACAGAAACAGACATATGCATTATCTTAAAAAGCTTTAAGTGAGATCCAAATGAAAGAGTATGGGGTAATTTTTCACCTTCACCATCTGGGCAGTAATCTGGCATAGCGAATTGGCCACCCATTGTAGAAATGGAATGAACATCAGGCAGATTCTTCAATGAGTGAGCCAGATTCTCACCCAGGCGTTTAAGGTGAAAATTTACTCCGATATCTTCTCTAATTGCTTAGATCACTTAATGAAGAAAATTATTTTTTCACAACACAATTACATTCTTTAATAACAACCTTGATGGTCCAACAGACCTGTGTTTATGTTTAAAATTCCGAATTATCATTTTCCATACTACTGGCAAAAAACTAGTCATTGAAGAAGCAGTTAGGAACATATTTTCCTACATTGCAACTGTGACTACACTTCACAGAGTCATAGAGTCATAACGGCACAGAAGGAGGCCATTTGGCCCATCTCGTTCGCGCTGGCTCACTGCAGAGCAATCCAGTCAGTCCCGTTCCTCCGCTCTATCCTGTTAAGTCTGTGTGTTCTAGTTATTGTTAATAAGAATCACTGCACACAGACCACAAGAGTAAATTCAACAGGTCTTTACTAGTCGGAGGTCAGGCTGAACTGCCCAATAAATCATTACACAGCACTTATATACCGGTGTGGTCACCACCAGTATTACAGTATACAGCAGCCAAGATAAAGTAGTGCATCTCTTAAAATAGTTCTCTTAAAGGTGGAACGGTTACATACACCACAATCCTCCCTTTTTAGCTTAACAGTATATATTCCCCATTAAACATAACATAATAACATATATACACAACTTCATGTAAAAACAGTTCACAGATTCAGTCTCTGAGGAGGCCTCCTGATCCGAGACGGATAACGCCTTTCAGGGGTCTCTGGTTCTCGTTGCTGGGGTGACTCATCTAGTTGATCCCCTATGGATAGGACATCATCATCAGGTATATTCACTTCTGAGGTAGATACTTCAGGTTCACTAACTTCCTCCACGGTTGTCTCTGTCGTAACCATGGGCTCGACCCTTGTTCTCGATCCCACCAGTTGGTCAGCATGACGTCGCATTACATTTTCACCAACATCTACCGTGTACATCAGGGGTCCTTGTCTGGCCCGAATTGTTCCAGATTGCCATTTCTCGTTTTTATAGTCCCTGGCTAACACCGGTTGTCCTATTTCAAAACTCCGAGTGGGCTTGTTATTGATATGCTGGAACTGTTTGTTTTCGACTCCCCTCCGCACATTTGGTTTTAACAAGTCCAACCTGGACCGCAACCTCCTGTTATAGAACATCATGGCAGGACTTTGGTTTGTTGTTGCATGGGTGGCGTTTCGATATGCCAGTAGGAAATTGTCCACCTTGTGTTGCAGTGGAATCTGATCTTCGCTCATGGCCTTTATTGCCTTTTTGAACGTCTGTACAAACCTCTCGGCCAGCCCATTCGTAGCTGGATGATATGGGGCAGAGGTATAATGTTTCACCCCATTCTTCTTCAGGAATTTCTGGAATTCCTCTGACACGAACTGTGGTCCGTTGTCTGAACATATTTGCTCTGGCAATCCATTTCTTGCAAATATCGTTCTTAGCACCGCGATCGTCTTCTCCGAGGTAGTGGTAGTCATTTTAATCACTTCTGGCCATTTAGAATGTGCGTCCACCGCAATTAAAAACATGGAATCCATGAATGGACCAGCAAAGTCAATATGTACACGTTGCCATGGGGTTGAAGGCCATTCCCATGGATGCAGCGGTGCAATTGGAGGTGCATTTTGGACTTTTTGGCACCCTGAACAGCTTTTCGTCAGATCCTCTATCTGTTGGTCGATACCCGGCCACCACACATAAGCCCTAGCAAGGCTTTTCATCTTGACTCCCCCCAGATGACCTTCATGTAGTTCTTTTAGAACTCTCTCTCTTAACTTAGGAGGGATAATCACCCTTGTTCCATACATCAATGTTCCCTGACAGATGGACAGCTGTTCTCGTCTTGCTGAGAATGCCGGTAACAGTGGATCACCATGGGCTGGCCATCCCTTTACTGTCAATTCGTAGACCCGGGACAGTGTCGGGTCATTCCTAGTCTCCCTTTCAATATTTGCATTGGTGACAGGTAAACATTCGATGATGGTCGAGTGAAATAACTCCACCGGGTCAACCGTCGGTGCCTCCTCCTCAGTAGGTAGTGGCAGGCGCGACAGCCCATCAGCATTACCATGCTGCTTTGTACCTTTGAATTCGATCTGATATTGATGTGCCCCTAGGAAAAGGGACCATCTCTGGAGCCTCTGTGCTGTCATCACCGAAACACCCTTCTTAGGGTTAAAAATGGATACCAATGGCTGGTGGTCTGTCAGCAGTGTAAACTTCTGGCCCTGCAGGTAATGATTAAACTTCTTTACTCCCCACACAAGGCTGAGAGCCTCCCTATCTATCTGAGCATAGTTGCGCTCAGCGGATGTCAATGATCTGGATGCAAATGCGACTGGCCTTTCCAAACCATTTGGCAACTTGTGTGAGAGTACTGCTCCAATACCATAAGGAGAAGCATCACAAGCTAAACGAATAGGTAGCGTTGGGTTGAAGTGAGCCAACACTTCCTCTGAGGTGATCAATGCCTTGCTTTTGCGAAAGGCCTTCTTACAGTCCTCGCTCCACTTCCATGGTACTTCTTTCTGCAAAAGAGCGTTCAGCGGGTGCAGCACCGTGGATAGATTTGGCAGAAACTTATGATAATAGTTAATCAACCCTAGGAACGACCTCAACTGGGATACATTTTCCGGAGCGGGAGCCTTCACAACAGCTTCGATCTTGTCAGGTGACTTGTGCAGCCCCTCCTGGTCAATGACATGACCACAGTACGAGATCCGTTTCTGAAAGAACTCACATTTCTGGCGATTAACTCGAAGTCCATATTCCTTCAATCTGGTGAGCACCAGTTTCAAATTTGCAAGGTGTTCCTCATCGTCATCTCCTGTAATCAGGATATCGTCCAAGTAACATTGAGTGCTTGGAATTCCCTGTAATACCTGCTCCATGGCCCTCTGCCAAATTGCTGGAGCCGAAGCCACTCCAAAAACCAGTCTATTATATCGATACAAGCCTCTGTGCGTGTTGATTGTGAGATACTGGCGCGACTCTTCCTCAACTTCCATCTGAAAGTACGCTTGCGCCAGGCCTATCTTGGTGAAGTGTTTCCCGCCAGACAATGAAGCAAAGATATCCTCAATCCGCGGAAGCGGATATTACACCGTGTGAAGCACCGGATTAACCGTGATCTTGAAGTCTCCACAGATGCGGACCTTCCCCGGTTCCCCTGGCTTGTTACTCGATGAACGCTTCATGACGGGAACAATGGGCGTGGCCCACTCACTCCAGTCCACCTTAGACAGTACTCCTGAACGTTCTAGCCCTTCCAGCTCAGCTTCCACAGCAGGTCGTATCGCATAAGGTACCGGTCTGGCTTTGAAAAATTTTGGGTTTGCATGTTCTGCAATCTTGATTTTTGCCGTAATTCCTCTCAGTGTTCCCAGTCCCTGTTGGAACACCTCTTTAACCTCATCCAATATTCTGGACAATCGTTCAGGTTTGACATCTTTTTTTCCGGAATCTACCGTTATTGCTTTTAGGGAGTGCCAGTCCATATTTATTTTCCTGATCCACTCCCGTCCCAGAAGTGGTGGACCTCCCTCAGGTAGTACATATAAGTCCATTCCTTGGTGTTCTTTGCCCTTGTGTACCACCTTGACTTTTATCTTTCCGATGGGGTATACTCTTTGCCCCGTGTATGTCTGCAATACTATCTCCGTATCCCGTAGGGGAATATGTGTGAATAACCTTTTGTAATCTTGCTTATTCATGACCGTCAATGCCGATCCAGTGTCCAATTCCATCTTCACCTGGACTCCTGCTATCTGAAGTGTGACCCAGATAGTTTGTAGGTCAGCTTCCTTACTCACATTGTGAATTCTCAGACTACCCAGTTCCTTGCTGTTGGAGTCTGAATCCGAATTCTGTTCATCCGAACTCTTCTCAGCCACCTTATGTACCTTTCTGCACTTTTCCTGCGGTGACTTTTTGTTGCTGGTCTTCTTTCCTGACCGGCATACTTTAGCTATGTGACCAAGCTTGCCACATTTTCTACATTCCTGATTTTTAAACCAGCATTGGTTCTGATCGTGTGTTGTCTTTCCACAACGATAACATTTCGCTGTACCCAAAGCCATTTGATCTACGCTGAGTACCGCTGCCTTCAGCTGCATTTCCGCAGTGCCTCTCGCTGCGGCTTCGTGCGATGCTGCAATAGTGACAGCCTTACCAAGTGTAAGATCATTCTCTTCAAGCAGCCGCTTTTGTGTTCCTTCTTTCGACAATCCACACACGAATTTGTCTCTCAGTGCCTCTGTCAGTCTTTCCCCAAACTGACAGTATTTCGCTAGCTTACGCAGTTCAATTAAATACTCCGCGTTGCTTTCCTCTTTCAGTTGCGTTCTCACATAAAATTTAAATCGTTCCGCTAACATCAGCGGTGTGGTGTTCAAATGATTTCTCAGGACAGCAACAATATTAGCGAAAGCCTGATCCGCCGGTTTAGCTGGTGATAGAAGATGCTTCAATAGCCCGTATGTCTTCGCACCCATTGAGTTTAGTAAGGTTAGTGCTTTATCTTCATCTGATATTTTATTTGCCTTACAATAAATCTCTATGCATTCTACATACGTGGCCCAATCTTCAACATCGGGATCGAAATCGTTGATGTTACCATGCTTAGGCATCCTCGCAATCTTCTTGAGAAACAAAAAGAAATTTTTTTTTTTTTCAAAATGCCGGTTTCCCGCGCTTGTCTTCTTCCCCCGCCTACGAAAATGGCGGCTTCCTGCATTTGCCTTTCTCCCCCGCTGGCTGTAATGGCGATTGCCGTATTGCTGCGTTCGCCCTCCCCAGCGGTTCTCAAATCGTGCCTCCCAGCCCCTCTTGCAGTCCGGTCCTTTCCCCCGGCTGCGGCTGAGTTCTCTGTGTTTTTTTTTAATTTATCCCGCGCCTCGCGGCCTCGGTAGCTGCCCGGCCTTTTTCCCCGGTCGCGGTCGAGCTCTCTCTCGACGCTGTTGCGTCTCCCAGCCCGCTTGCAGCCCGGTCTTTTACACCGGCTGCGTTTGCATTCACCGCGGCTCCCGTGCCTTACGCTGCCCCAGTCTCAGCGCCTCTGGCCCCGACTTCTGTCCGGCTCTTTTCCCCGGCCGTGGTCGAGTTCTCCGCCCTTATATCCTCCGTTTTTCCCTCCCCTACTTCACAGCCAACGTGGCCGACTTGCTGCTCGTCGCTGATCGGCTTACCCACCACCATGATAGAAGGGATGATCACTGCCTGTTGCTGATGGAAGGCTTCGTGTCAGGATTCTTCCTTGCTCTTCAGACCCGAGTCTTTTCTCAGCAGGATGATGAGGGCGGATGCCTCTTCTCGATGCCCGTTAAACTGCCTTGGATATATCTCTGCCGCAGGGTAAGATCGTCATCGTCGCCACTGTTAAGTCTGTGTGTTCTAGTTATTGTTAATAAGAATCACTGCACACAGACCACAAGAGTAAATTCAACAGGTCTTTACTAGTCGGAGGTCAGGCTGAACTGCCCAATAAATCATTACACAGCACTTATATACCGGTGTGGTCACCACCGGTATTACAGTATACAGCAGCCAAGATAAAGTAGTGCATCTCTTAAAATAGTTCTCTTAAAGGTGGAACGGTTACATACACCACATATCCCCATAGCCCTGCAAGTTTATTTCCCTCAAGTGCCTATCCAGTCTCCCCTTGAAAACATTGAGGGCTCAATTTTCAATGGGCCGTGGAGGCGGGATTGGAGGCGTGTGGGGGGTTAAAATCCCAAAATCAAGGGTCCCGACCCCATCCCGCACCCAACCCGCCTCCATGCCAGTGTCAAAGGAGGTGGGTACCTGCCCCGCGCTGGGACCCGCCTACCCGAGGTGGGAAGGGATTAGTGCCAATTAATTGCCTGTTAACAGGTAGTTAACAGGCAGTTTTTAGCCTAATCCCTACTTTTAATGCTGAAGTGTGGGATTCCCGACGGCGCCAAACCACACCAAGTTAGAGGAGTCGGGCCGTTGGGTTGAAGGACTTGGAGGGGTCGAGATGTCAGTGAGTGATGGGTGCATGAGTGCAAAGGTAAGTGTGCTTGGTGTGTCTAAAGTGTTTAAAGAAGTGTAAATTACCTTTTCTCACCTTTTCAGCCTTCCTTCCTTTAGGTCTCGGGAGTCCCTCATCTCACCGGCACAGAAAGCAGAATGGCTGCAAACTGTCAAAAAGTGACAGCCTTCAGCTTTCTGTGCAGGAGAGATTTCTAACTGAGTCTGTGGAGAAGGACTCAGGTTAGAAATAAGACTGTCAGTGTTTGGCAGCTTCAAACAGCTGTGAAACGCTGATATTTCATCTGTCAAAACCCCGAAAGTTGTGGTCCCGCCTCCTACCCGACTCCTGAATGAAAATCCAGCCCTGATTGTCTCCGCTTCCACCACTTCCTTTGGCAGCGAGTTGCAGGTCCTCACCACTCGCTGCGTGAAAAAGTTTTTCCTCCCATCCCCCCTGCATCTCTTGCCCAAAACCTTAAATCTGTGTCCCCAAGTCCTTGTACCATCAACTAGTGGGAACAGTCTTTCTCGGTCTAGCCTATCCAAACCCATCATAATCTTGTACACCTCTATCAAATCACCCCTCAACTTCCTTTGCTCTAATGAAAACAAATCTATCTTCTCCAACCTGTCCTTGTAGCTAAGATCTCCCATCCCCAGAACCATTCTGATAAATCTCCTCTACAACCTCTCAAGGGCCATCACATCCTTCCTGAAGTGTGGTGAGTACATCCTTGGCTGTAAAGTGCTTTGGGACATTCTGAGGTCATGGAAGGCACTATATAAATGCAAATCATTCTTTCTTTATAGGAATTGCTGGATGAAAAAAGACCAAGGTTCAACTAGTTCGCCTTTTACCATCCTGGTAGTTGCATATAATACAACAGTAATGGAGTTGTTGATCAAATGCAAAATCATAGGTTTCCACGAAAGGATGAGCCTGATTGGCCTCCCTCATTTGTGCTTATTTTTGTTCTGATCTTGTGAAATGGGTTACTGTGAAATGCCTATTGTTGTTGTTGGTGTTGCTGTATTCATACTTCACCAGTGAGGATCATGCACATCCCTCTCCATTGGCTTTGGTGCTCTTGAGTACTGAAAGTGTGACCACATGAGAAACATCAACAGAAAGCTCACACTTACTCGTGCACATCCACTGTCATGATCCTACAAAGAAAATACAAAATGTGTACTTACAAAATCTGTGAACAACTGAAAAGATTTTCCATTATAAGTGCTTAAACAATTGTCACAATATTGTCCAGTTTAATCTCCACTTCTATCCATTAATACAAAATCTAAATAGCAGTCATGTTAAAATTGACATGTTAGAGCCATGTGAACTGTTTCAAAGGATGAGACCACAATGCCACTTTACTATTGTAGTGTCCGTGTGTTGATAGAGACACTGAAGACAGGAGTTGGTTCATAGGTGTTTACTAAGCAAAGTCTGGAGGGGTACTAACGGATATAACACAATATACAGGCTTATATAGCCCGAGTGGCCATTACCGGCATTACAGCACATATGGGGCTCTTAAAGGCACATACACTACAATTCCTCCCCTGTTAGCTAACCAGTACATCATATTTTAAGTAATTATTAATTACATGTTATAAGAAAAATAATATACACATTGCTGTAGTTAATTAATTATAAGTCAATCTCTCTGGAGGCTTCCTGACTTGGTCCGGATAACGCCTCGGTGGTGTAGTAGTTTCTGGTGGTGTAGTAGGTTCTTTTGGCAAGGCTGATTCGGCTTGAATGCCAGTGTCGGGTTCATCGGGTTCCAGTATCACCAGATCGGAGGTAGATATGGGTATCTCTACTTCATCGTTCAGCGTATAGAGTTGTGGTGTAGGTTGTCCCTTTTCGGATGACTCTATGATTTGGTCAGCATGGCACCTTATTATGCTTTCTCCGATGTCCACGGTATACATCAGTGGTCCTAGTCGTGTGCAGATAGTTCCAGGCTGCCATTTCTCGGTACGGTAGTCCCGGGCCAAAACTTGTTGACCTACCTGGAAGGTTCTAGTTGGCCTTTCATTCATGCCTTGAAACTGCCGGTTCTCCACGTCCCTTCTGATGTTGAGCTTGACCAAATCCAGCCGGCATCTTAGGTTTCTATTGAAGAACATCATGGCGGGAGTTTGGTTGGTAACCATATGTGTTGCATTCCTGTATGCGAACAAGAAGTTATCCACCTTGTGCTGAAGTTTTATGTCTTCATTGCCCATGGCCTTTATGGCCTTCTTGAAGGTCTGGACAAACCTTTCAGCCAATCCATTGGTGGCGGGATGGTATGGGGCGGACGTGTAGTGCTTAACCCCATTGTTTTTTAAGAACTTCCAGAATTCTTCGGACACAAATTGTGGTCCATTATCAGAACAGATCTGTTCCGGCAGCCCATTCCTGGCAAATATGGTCCTTAATACTGTGATGGTTTTTTCCGTGGTGGTGGAGGACATCTTTATTACCTCCGGCCACTTGGAGTGTGCATCAACTGCGATTAAGAACATTGAGTCCATAAATGGACCAGCAAAGTCGATGTGTACCCTTTGCCAGGGCGATGAGGGCCACTCCCATGGATGTAGAGGGGCTTGTGGTGGAGCGTTTTGGACCTTCTGGCATCCTCGGCAGCTCTTGGTCATTTCTTCGATGTCTCCATCGATACCTGGCCACCATACAAACGCCCTGGCTAGGTTCTTCATTTTCACTCCACCCAGATGCCCCTCGTGAAGCTCCTTTAGCACTTTATCCTGGAGTTTGGGTGGAATCGCCACTCTGGATCCACACATCAAGGTTCCTCGGCACACTGACAGCTGTTCTCTTCTTTGCGAGAATGCTGGCAACAGTGGTTCGCCATGTGCTGGCCATCCCTTCACTGTTAAATTGTAGACCCGTGAGAGAGTCGGGTCATTTCTCGTTTCCCTTTCAATGGCAGAATTTGTTACTGGTAGACATTCCACTATGGTAGAGTGGAACATCTCCACTGGGTCGACTGTAGGTGCCTCTTCTACCGTTGGCAACGGTAGGCGCGATAAACCGTCAGCATTCCCATGCTGTTTTGATCCTTTGTATTCTATGTTGTATTGGTGTACCCCTAGAAAGAGGGACCACCTCTGTAGCCTTTGCGCTGTCATAATGGGAACACCCTTTTTAGGGTTGAATATGGAGATGAGGGGTTGATGGTCAGTCAACAAGGTAAATTTTTGTCCGTGTAGGTAATGGTTGAATTTCTTCACTCCCCATACCAGGCTGAGTGCTTCCCTGTCGATTTGGGCATAGTTACGCTCAGCTGAGTTCAATGAGCGTGACGCAAAAGCTATCGGCCATTCCGAGCCATCAGGGAATTTATGCGATAATACTGCTCCTATGCCGTAAGGGGATGCATCGCACGCCAGTCTGATTGGCAGTGATGGGTTGTAATGAGCCAAAACTTCTTTGGATGTGATTAAGTCTTTGCATTTATGGAAGGCACGTTTGCAGTCTTCGTTCCATTTCCAAATTACTCCTGTTTGTAGCAGTTCATTAAGAGGGTGTAGAAGAGTTGATAAGTTCGGTAAAAATTTATGATAGTAATTTATTAATCCCAGGAACGACCTTAATTGTGAAACATTTTCAGGTGCTGGGGCTTTTATGACAGCTTCAATTTTTTCAGGTGACTTATGCAACCCTTCCTTATTTATTATGTGGCCACAATATGATATCTGATTTCGGAAAAATTCGCACTTGGGGCGATTTGTTCGTAGGCCCCGTTCTCTCAGCCTAGTGAGCACCTGCTCTAAATTGGCAAGGTGCTCGTTGTCGTTTTCTCCTTTTACAAGGATGTCGTCTAGGTAGCATTGAGCCCCCGGAATCCCTTGGAGGACTTGCTCCATAGCTCTTTGCCAGATAGCTGGAGCGGATGCTACTCCGAAAACCAGTCGATTGTACTGGTACAGACCTTTGTGTGTATTTATCATGAGATATTTTTTAGAGGCTTCTTCAACCTCCATCTGTAGATATGCCTGTGCCAAGTCAATTTTGGTGAAACGTTTCCCACCGGATAGTGAGGCGAAAATATCTTCTATCCTCGGAAGAGGATACTGTACCGTGTGAAGGATCGGGTTTACAGTCACCTTGAAGTCTCCACAGATGCGAATTTTTCTCTGTTCTTCAGATTTATCATTCTTCAATGCTTTCTTCATGACTGGGACGATGGGTCTTGCCCACTCACTCCAATCTATTTTAGATAATACGCCTGCCTTTTCCAAATTCTCCAGCTCTGCCTCGACTGCTGGACGAATTGTGTATGGCACCGGTCTTGCCTTAAAAAACTTGGGAATTGCTGCACCTTCCACTTTTATTGAGGCGGTGATGCCTTTCAAGGTTCCTAGTTTCTCTTGAAACACTTCCTTGGCGTTGGCCAGGATGTCTTTTAATCGTTCAGGTATGACGTCATCATCATTTTTTTCCTTACTGGTCACCGTCAGTGCCTGAATGGAGTACCAGTCTAAACGTATTTTCCTGATCCATTCACGTCCCAACAGCGGTGGACCACCATCTTGTAGAACGTATAAATACAACTTCTGTATTTCCTTGCTGTTGTATACAACAGGCACCCTTATTTTTCCTTTGGGGTATACTTTCTGCCCCGTATATGTTTTCAAGATAATGGATGTGTCTTTTAAAGGTATATGCGGAAATAGCCGTTCGTAATCCCGTCGATTTATGACGGTCAGAGCTGATCTTGTATCTAGCTCCATTTTAACTGGGGACCCTGCTATTGTGAGGGTAACCCAAATGGTCTGGTAATCTTCTTTGGCAATTACATTATGTAATTTGAGAGAGCTTAGTCTCTTGATCCCGGAGTCGCTATCGCTCTTCTGGTCTTCGGAGCTGCTGTCCGTCATCATTTGTACCTTTCTGTGCTTTTCCTTATTGATTCTTTTCCTGTTAGTGGATTTTTTGTTTCCAGATCGGCACACACGTGGAATGTGTCCCATCTTTCCGCATTGCCTGTATGCTTTGTCCTTGAACCAGCAGTCCCTCTGGTCATGGGTGGATCTGCCGCAGCGATAACATCTCTCGAAACCCCGTGTCATTTCATGGGTGTCGAAGTCCTGTGGTCTTTGCTGTATCTCTGCAGCTCCTCTTGCACTGAAAGCCTTGTCCAGTGTTAAATCTTTCTCAGAAATTAGCCTTTTTTGTGTTCCTACACTTAGGAGACCGCAGACGAATTTGTCTCGCAGAGAACCTGCCAGTCCTGCCTCGAATTGGCAGTGTAGGGTATCAACAATCTCCTTAAAATTCTTGTCCATCGGTTCGGCTGGAGTGATTACGTTTCGTAACAGCTTGTATGTCTTTGCGCCCATTAGATCCAGAAGTACTGAAGCTTTTTTCTCATCTTCTATTCCATTTGCGGTGCAATATACCTCCACTCTTTCCACATATGTGGTCCAATCCTCTATCTCGTTATCAAAAGCATCAATATTGCCAGAATTAGGCATCTTAGAAAAGATATGGCGCTTCCCGCGCTTTTCTTTCTTTTCTGCAGAAAAGATATGGCGCTTCCCGCGCTTTCCCGCCGCTGCTGCTGATGACAACGCTGTTTCCCGTGGTTTCCGTTCTTTTTTTATTTATTTATTTATTTACAGTTGGAGACTCATTCCCGCCGGACTCTCTCTGTAGGTCTGAACGCCGACCTGCTTGCAGCCGCGGCCGTCTCCCGAGTGCTCCCTCCCCGTCTGTTACTGCTTGCCTCCGCTTTCGCTGCTTGGCCCAGCTGTAGAGCCAGCCGCTGGAGCCCCAGCCTGACGCCCAGGAAGGATTACCACCGTACCTGCCAACAGCTTGGCCAGCTGGTGAAACAACAGCTTCTTTCACTTCTTGATTCTTCTGGACGCTAGAGGAATCGATGTCCTTGAGGTGCTGCCGAATTGTAGGTAAGTCCGTTTCCACTTCGTCGCCACTGTAGTGTCCGTGTGTTGATAGAGACACTGAAGACAGGAGTTGGTTCATAGGTGTTTACTAAGCAAAGTCTGGAGGGGTACTAACGGATATAACACCATATACAGGCTTATATAGCCCGAGTGGCCATTACCGGCATTACAGCACATATGGGGCTCTTAAAGACACATACACTACAACTATGGCTGTTCAAATCAGTGTCCAATGTGGTCTTTTGAAGTACTTAAAATAAGCCTGCTTCCCGCAGACCATAGCCATGCTTTTCAGTTAAAATTATGAGTTTTCTCCATCACCCCTGTGCTCACTGACCTACATTGGCTCCTGGTCCTGCAAGCCTCGATTTTAAAATTCTCATCCTTGTTTTCAAATCCCTCCATGGCCTTTCCCCTCCCTATCTCTGTAATCTTCTCCAGCCCAACAACCCTCCGAGATCTCTACGGTCCTCCAATTCTGGCTTCTTGATTTCCTTCGCTTCACCATTGGTGGCCGTGCCTTCAGCTGCCTAAGCCCTAAGCTTTGGAATTCCCTCCCTAAACCTCTCCGCCTCTCTAACTCTCTCTCCCCTCCTTTAAGAGGCTCCTTTAAACCTACCTCTTTGACCAAGCTTTTGGGCATCTACCCTAATATCTCCTTATGTGGCTCGGTGTCAAATTTTGTTTGATAATCGCTCCTGTGAAGCGACTTGGGACGTTTTACTACGTTAAAGGTGCTATATAAATACAAGTGGTTGCTGTTGTTGTTGTTTCGTTTTTTCCATTTTATAATTTATTGTTTCCATTTCTATCAGTTGTTAAGTATATATTAGCATTTTTAAAAGATCTTGGAGTATATTTTAACTTTCAGCACCAGGAAAAGGTAAGGAAAATTTCATGGGGTGTATAATGGGCGGCCCATCTGTTACTGCCAGTTTCTGCCCAGTGGTGAAGGTTAAAATCTACCCACTTCACTCCATGGTAGTGCAACAGCTTGGCTCTCTTACTCATTAATTGTTGGGAGTCAGGGTCACAGTCATGATTCCTCACATGTCGAGTTCCCTATCTCAGTCTTGCCATCAGGCACAGAGCAGAGGTGGGAAGGAAGGACAGAAGAAGGCTGGAGTAGGAGGAAAATCAGTTGATGGATCAACTTTGATTGCTGTTGAACCCGCAGACTTTGAATAGTCCTGCTCTTTTAACTGGGAAGTGTTGTACGATGCAGCAAAACCTATTTTTAAATAATCAAAATAGAAAGTAATAAGGCTGATTTTGGTCACGGACAGAATCGTCAAAAGACAGATGAAAATTGTGCAATGTTTAATATTAAAGCAAGCCAATATTTTGATGCACAGTATAAATACAAGCCAAGCATGTTAAGCCTGTTTATAACCACAGATGTTGAATCATTCCTAGCAAAAATTCTCCATATCACCACAAGGCTTATTTTTTGAAGGAGGAAACAGACATATTTAAGAATGAAAACAAAGTATTTATTAGCAGGAAGGTTAACCTTACCCAAGGGCTATAAGTAACATTTCATAGGAAATTGGAAGTAAGGCAAATGTAACTCGGTGCAGTGGCACATAGTAGCCTCAAAAAAAGAAATGAAAACCTAAAGCTAAAAGTCAACAAATGCCTGATTAGAAAATCTAGTTTTCACATGTAACTGAAAGCAAGGGATCTTCACGCTGGACTGGAGGAGAGAATTCCACAGAGTTAGCTGAGTGAGGGAGGCGGTCAATTTTGGAAGGGGGGTCACACAATGCCACTGAACCGTAGATGAACCAACAGCGGATCCGATCATTGCTCTGCAATGCCACAGGATCAGTTCCAGCAGAACCAGGAACAAGCCAAACAAGATGGTGATGATTGTACCCTTCTCCTTGCCCAGAGCTGCCAACATCAGGTGTGAGATTTTACGTCATGGGCCATATACTTGATACCATATACATTGCGTCCAGCCTCCCTCTGGACATTGGAATATTTTGCTACATTAAAGACATGGTAATGTAAGTTCAATGTTGCTGTTATTACCCCAGTATCCATAGTGGTAGAGGAACCCCTCTAGTTTTACTAGAGTGTATTCAGTACTATAATGAAGACTGGGACAGTCCATGCCTCCATAGCATCCTCTTATTCACTCTCACTCATGGAAGGCAGATGTTGTGAGATTTACCACACAAGTTTATGATTATGATCCTGAGCCAGGAGATCACAATCTCGCCAGATGCAAGAGAGTTATTAGGCTTGATTATCTTGGCCTACACTAGTGTAGTGTTCTTGCAGTTATAAATATTTACGTTAAAACACCCTTTCAATGTTTCATTCATGTATACTTTTTGCACAATTCACTTTCTTCATTATGTCCTTACTGATGTCTGCTTATTTTTGTACTCTGCTTATTGTCCTGACAAGGGGGTTGGACTCAGAGCAAATTCCAGCCCGTTTGCATCTCACGCCACCTGGATGTTCATATTATTTAAAACCCTTTTCTATTGAATACATGTGTTCACTTTTTCCAATTTCACGGTACATTTACATTCCGTCACAATATTTTTTTAAGAGAACGTTCTAAAGAACATCATTTTATGTTTGAGCCACAGTTGACATGTCTCGGATCTGAGAATGAAGATACCAGTGCAATGTTACCCAACTGACATGTTTCAACACAGGAGCTGGGTCTATCCCAGAAATATTACCAGGCGGAATTTGCAAGGTGCCAATGGTGTAGCAGGTGAGGGCGGCAGCTAGTTTGAGTACCACAGGGTTCTCTCCATACGAACATACGAATTAGGAGCAGGAGTAGGCCACTCGGCCCTTCGAGCCTGCTCCGCCATTCAATAAGATCATGGCTGATCCGATTACTCCACATTCCCGCCTACCCCTGATAATTTTCACCCCCTTGCTTACCAAGAATCTATCTACCTCTGCCTTAAAAATATTCAAAAACTCTGCTTCTACCGCCCTCTGAGGAAGAGAGTTCCAAAGACTCACGACCCTCTGTGAGAAAAAATTTCTCCTCACCTCTGTCTTAAATGGGCGACCCCTTATTTTAAAACAGTGACCCCTAGTTCTAGATTATCCCACATCCAGATCCTTTCAGAACTAGGCACCGCAACTATAGCCTGTCCGGTTCATGATAGTTGCCCTAGGGTGATACATCCTTGCATCAGGATAATATCTTTCCCTTATCCATGCCATATAAAATATAACTGGAATGCCTTGTAGGAAAGTCTGTGTTTTCTCATTCGTCAGACTTTTTAAAGCCTCTTTGTAGATTATTTTTTAAGAAGTTAAAACAGATGGAATCCATTTTCCATCATAAAAAAAGGAAGACTTGCATTTATATAGCGCCTTTCATGACCACTGGACCTCTCAAAGTGCTTTACAGCCAATGAAGTACTTTTTGGAGTGTAGTCGCTGTTGTAATGTGGGAAATCATATTTGCCGCTGAAAATTACAGGTGGACGAAGATATTTGCAGAGAAACACTTCATAGCTCACGAAAATATGTTGCATCTTCTTTCCCCATATCTCTTGACTGAAAATAGTAGGCAGATGGGAAAGCTGTAGACAATACTCTGAAGAATCACAAACTTTTTGGGAAAAAAATCAGCCTTGATGCCCGTTATTAAATCTTGCTCTCTCAGCTTACCCAAGCAATAGGTCACTTCAATTTTGAGTTGTGGATATCACAGCAAATAAATATTTGAAAATGTTAGGGAACAATAAATACCAAAACCAACCAAGCTTGGCAACAGTAGATGGTCACAGCGAGCCAGTAATAATAAACTGGGGCCTGCTAAATTAAACTTCTGCATTATATTAAAGAGGGAGTAAGTGCACATCTCATTGTTGAAAGCCAGCCAGCAAGAAAGAGAGAGAGGGAAAAAAAAAGGCATCTATAAACTTATGGGAATAGCCACCAGTAGTCATGATCATTTAGCCAGAGGTTACCAAGATATTAACATGGCAAGCAGACAGACTTGAAATGACCCCTGTAATTCGTGTGATAATAGGTTTCAGCTACTCTGGTGGGTTAAGAGTTGCCAGGTCTGCATACAAATAGTACACAAATAGTTTGTCAAAGTAGTTCCACATTTTTCAGTTTTATATTGTAAGTAATCCTAGTAATGTTCAAAGGAGCATTATATGGATAATTATACCCCTTTCACTCTTGCAACTTTACACTGATATAAAAGCAGCATTGAACCCGTGCCTATGTCAAGCTGCCAACAAAGACCACCCGTATTATGCAAACCAGTACAATCGCAGTTATAAAAATGAAATGTCAGCACACTGAGCCACGAAGCATCCTCACACACAGGTTCCACATGAGTGTACAGTGGCTTTCCAGGCACCACTGAGTACTTGTTCTCCTTACTTTGTACAGAGATTGCCTGTTTAATTCCAGACAAATGACCTGGGGCTGGTGGGGGGGGCAAAGTGATTTCAAAATACGTGGAGCGTTTTGTTAGAAGTTGCTGCAGACGCACTAAAATGAGACTCGCGAAAAATTTGGCTGCCAACAGTACAGATTCAAGGAATTTAGGAATTCAAGGAAAGTAAGAGTAGAATGCAGATGGGATGGAAGTCGTGCTCAAACCTTATAGTGGTTAGACCACACCTTGAGTACTGTTGTTCCAGTCCTACTCAGGTCCCCTCCTTCACCTCTTTTTCCGGTACATTGATGACTGTATCGGTGCCGCTTCCTGCTCTCTCCCCAAACTGGTAAATGTCATCAACTTTGATTCAAATTTCCATCCCTCCCTCGCCTACACATGGTCCATCTTTGATTCTTCCCTTCCCTTCCTCAACTTCTCTATCACCATTTCTGGGGATAGGCTGTCAGCCAATATCTACTACAAGCCAACTGACTCCCACAGCTACCTTGATTACACTTCCTCCCACCCCACTTGCTTTAAGAACTCTATTCCATTTTCCCAAATTTTCCGTCTCCGTCGCATCTGTCCTGACAACGCCACTTTCCACACCAGTGCTTCCGATATGTCTTCCTTTATCCTCAACCGAGGATTCCCCTCCACCACAGTTGACAGGGCCCTCGACCATGTCCGTCCCATTTCCCGCACTTCTGCCCTCACCCTGCCCAGGTATATCCTGTCCACAAAAAGCAGGACAAATCAAATCTGGCCAATTACTGCCCCATCAGTCTACTCTCAATTATCAGCAAAGTGATGGAAGGTGTCATTGACAGTGTTATCAAGTGACACTTATGCACCACTAACCTGCTCACAGATGCCCAGCTTGGGTTCCGCCAAGACCACTCGGCTCCTGACCTCATTACAGCCTTGGTCCAAACATGGACAAAGGAGCTGAATTCCAGAGGTGAGGTGAGAGTAACTGCCCTTGACATCAAGGCAACATTTGACTGAGTGTGGCATCAAGGAGCCCTAATAAAATTGAAGCCATTGGGAATTGGGGGAGTCATACCTAGCACAAAGGAAGATGGTTGTGGTGGTTGAAGATCAATCACAGCCCCAGGTCATCGCTGCAGGTGTTCCTCAAGGCAGTTTCCTAGGCCCAACCACCTTCAGCTGCTCCATCAATGACCTTCCCTCCTTCATGAGGTCAGAAATGGGGATGTTCGTTGATGACTGCACAATGTTCAGTTCCATTCGCAACTCCCCAGATAATGAAGCCATCCATGCCCGCATGCAGCAAGACTTGGACAACATTCAAGCTTGGGCTAATAAATGACAAGTAACATTCATGCCAACAAGAGAGAGTCTAACCACCGCCCCTTGACATTCAACGGCATTACCATCGCCGAATCCCCCACCATTAACATCCTGGGGGTCACCATTGACCAGAAACTTAACTGGACCAGCCACATAAATACTGTGGCTACAAGAGCAGGTCAGAGGCTAGGTATTCTGTGGCGAGTGTCTCACCTCCTGACTCCCCAAAGCCTTTCCACCATCTACAAGGCACAAGTCAGGAGTGGGATGGAACACTCTCCACTTGCCTGGATGAGTGCAGCGCCAACAATACTCAAAAAGCTCAACACCATCCAGGACAAAGCAGCCCGCTTGATTGGTACCCCATCCCCCACCTTAAACATTCACTCCCTCCACCACTGTCAGCCATGACTCAGTTGGTAGCACTCTTGCCTCTGAGTCAGAAGGCTGTGGGTTTAAGCCCCACTCCAGAGACGTGAGCAAAAACATTAGGCACTTTTCAACCTTCTGGACCCAACATTCAGTTCAACAATTGCGGATCATAACCACAGCTCACTTTTTTTCGGGCTGCAGGTTCTGGTAATGGTTCTGCTGTTGCCATTTACGGCTCCTCTGGACCCATCTTTTGTTTCTTTACTTGTCCCATTACCATCTCCTTTTGCCTTGCACCATCATCCCTTTTGTCATTTAATCTCTCCTGCCTTCCAGCCTATCACAGACCTCCCCTTTTGTTCTTTCCTCCCCTCCCCCCCAATTCCCTGCCTCTGTACTTGCTTAAAACCTGTTACATCTGTAACATTTTCCAGTGCTGATGAAAGGGCACCGACCTGAAAAGTTAACTCTGTTACTCTCTGCACAGCTGAAGCCTGACCTGCTGAATATTTCCAGCATTTTCTGTTTTTATTTCAGATTTCCCACATCTGCAGTATTTTGCCTTTGTCCTTGAGTACTATGTCCAGTTCCGTTCATTGGCTGTAAAGCGCTTTGGGACGTTCTGAGGTCGTGAAAGACGTTATATAAATGCAAGCCTTGCTTTCTTTTTACATATCACCAGTGACGACAGTTCAAAAATAACTTATTAGCTGTGAAGCACTTTGGAATGTGCTGAGGAAATGAGAAGGTATTGAATAAATACAAGTTCCTGCTTTCTTCTTTCTTTCTTTTCATCCTTGAATGGAGGTAACTGACAGGCAAGCTTATAGAGGAGTATCAGCTGTGGCTCACACTTGCCTCTGAGTCAGAAGGTTGTGGGTTCAAATCCCACTCCAGGGACTTGAGCACAAAAATCTAGGCTGACACTCCTAGTACATTACTGAGCGAGTGCTGCACTGTCAGAGGTGCTGCCTTTCGGGTGAGATGTTAAATTGAGGCCCTGTCTGCCCTCTCAGGTGGACGTAAAAGATCCCACAGCACTATTTCGAAGAACAGCAAGGAAGTTATCCATAAGAACATAAGAAATAGGAGCAGGAGTAGGCCAATCGGCCCCTCGAGCCTGCTCCGCCATTCAATAAGATCATGGCTGATCTGATCCTAACCGCCAATCTACTATCACAGAACCATCTCCTGAATCTAACAGAATTAGACACACGAAATAGGAGCAGGATCAGGCTACACGGCCCCTGGGCCCGCTCCGCTACCCACAGGGCCATGACCGATCCGAATCTAGACTCATGTCCAAATTCCTGCCCGCTCCCCGTAACCCTTAATTCCCTTTACTTCCAGGAAACTGTCTATCCATGATGTCCTGGCCAATATTTATCCCTCAATCAACATCATTAAAGCAACAGAAAACGCTGGAAAAACTCAGCAGGCCAGGCAACATCCGTGGAGAGAGAAACAGAGTTAACGTTTCGGGTTGAAGACCTGAAGTCAGGACTGGCGAAGGGTCTTTGACCTGAAACGTTGGCCCCGATTTTCTGCCAGCCGTCGGGCGGCTTTCCAGGCGGCCGGGGGCCGAAAATCGCTGAAAAAGCGGGTCACGACCCCCCCCCCACCGCCTGATTCCCCGCCCCGTCCGACTTCCGGACCGGCGTTTCCCCATGACCCGATTCAGTCCCGCCCGCCGCTGGCGGGACTGGCCGTTGGAACAGTAATCAGCAATTATCACCATGTTTATGCTGATTTTCAGGGGCCGTTGCGACTTTCAGGGGTTCCCCCACACTAAACACGCCTACGGGGGACCCCGCTGATGAAACCTGGCGTGAAGCTTGCCGGCTTGCTTGCTGTCAGCTGCAGGTCATTCGGGAAAGCTGCGATTTAAAGGGACAGCACTTGTATGTTGAAGGACCTTGTTGTTGCAGGTTTGGGGCTACTTCTTCCAGGCTTAGGCACAGCTGTGGAAGGTTGGAGCCTCACACACTTCTCCAATATGATCTCCTGGGAAGCCCCTCTCACCACCCTCACTCAGCGCTTCCTCAGCGGAGGCATCTACAAGAAGCATGGGACGCCTTTTCTTCCTTCCCTTCTTGCCATTAGAGGATCTCCAGCAGCAGAGGCGGCAGCAGCAGAACCAGGAACAGCAGGATGAGCACCAGGAGCACCAGGCTGCTGCTCACTCACCTGAAGCTGCACAGGCCAGAAGGGGCCAGCGCTTGGAAGTGGCTTGAGAGCACCTTGCTGCGCTTTAGGGGGCCATGGGGACCCGTTTCTGCACTGGCAGTCCTACTCAGAAGGACTTCCATGAAGGCCTGGTTTCTCTGTTCAATAGATGGCCAACGCTTCTCAAGAGATGTCATTCTCTTATGAGCACTCACCATGTTTTCCGCACCCTGGCAAGTTATCTCCTCCATGGAGGTTGCCAACCTTTCCATGGTGATGCGTTCCTGCGCCAATGACTCCACAAAGGCTCTGCTCATGGTCGCTATGGACTCCTCCATTCATAAGAACATAAGAACATAAGAAATAGGAGCAGGAGTAGGCCAATCGGCCCCTCGAGCCTGCTCCGCCATTCAATAAGATCATGGCTGATCTGATCCTAACAGCCAATCTACTATTACAGAACCATCTCCTGAATCTAACAGAATTAGACACACGAACTAGGAGCAGGATCAGGCTACACGGCCCCTGGGCCCGCTCCGCTACCCACAGGGCCATGACTGATCCGAACCTAGACTCATGTCCAAATTCCTGCCCGCTCCCCGTAACCCTTAATTCCCTTTACTTCTAGGAAACTGTCTATTTCTGTTTTAAATTTATGTAATGATGCAGCTTCTACAGCTTTTTGGGGCAGCATATTCCATGGACCTACCACCCTCTGAGTGAAGTAGTTCCTCCTCATCTCAGTTTTGAAAGAGCAGCCCCTTATTCTAAGACTATGCCCCCTAGTTCTAGTTTCACCCATCATCGGGAACATCCTCCCCGCATCCACCCGATCCAACCCCTTCACAATCTTATATGTTTCAATAAGACCGCCTCTCATTCTTCTGAACTCCAATGAGTAGAGTCCCAATCTACTCAACCTCTCCTCATATGTCCATCCCCTCATCCCCGGGATTAACCGAGTGAACCTTCTTTGTACTGACTCGAGAGCAAGTATGTCTTTTCTTAAGTATGGACACCAAAACTGTATGCAGTATTCCAGGTGCGGTCTCACCAATACCTTGTACAACTGAAGCAATACCTCCCTATTTTTATATTCTATCCCCCTAGCAATGAAAGCCAACATTCCATTGGCCTTCTTAATCACTTGCTGCACCTGCATACTAACCTTTTGAGTTTCGTGCACCAGGACCCCCAGATCCCTTTGTACTTCAGTTCGTTCCAGTTTCTTGCCATTAAGATAATAATTTGCTCTACGATTTTTCCTGCCAAAGTGCATAACCTCACACTTTCCAGTATTGTATTCCATCTGCCAAATCTCTGCCCACTTACTTAGCCTGTCTATGTCCCCTTGCAGGTTTTTTATGTCCTCCTCACTCAGTACTTTCCCTCCCATCTTAGTATCATCTGCAAACTTTGATATGTTACACTCGGTCCCCTCCTCCAAATCGTTAATATAGATTGTAAAGAGTTGGGGACCCAGCACCGACCCCTGCGGAACACCGCTAGTTACTGATTGCCAGTCTGAGAATGAACCATTTATCCCAACTCTCTGCCTTCTGTTAGATAGCCAATCCTCTATCCATGCCAGAATATTACCCCCAATCCCGTGATTTTTTATCTTAAGCAATAATCTTTTGTGTGGCACCTTGTCAAATGCCTTTTGGAAGTCTAAATACACTACATCCACTGGTTCCCCTTTATCCACCCTATATGTTACTTCCTCAAAGAACTCCAGCAAATTTGTCAAACATGACTTCCCCTTCATAAAACCATGCTGACTTTGTCGCAGCGACCCTGGAGACAAAACCTGCCAGAGGCTCCTGCATCTGTGCATGGAGATCCATCACCTCTTCTCTTGCGGATGGACCCAGAGGCAGAGGGTCGACATGCAGCGCAGCTGAGCTGAGCTGGCAGAGTCCTGCGCCCTCCGACGAGGAGTCTCCACTGCTGTCCCTGTCTCCACAATCTGCTGATGCTCACTTGTGAGCTGTGAAACACCAGGTGACAACACTACTCTATGTCCCGAAGGTCCCCCCGAAGTGTGAGTGTCTGCGCTGGTGCTGGGTGCGCTTACTTCTGCTGACGCTGCGCCCTCAGAGGTTGGAGCTTCCTCTGAGGAGTCTGGCTGCACAGCCTCTTCCTCCTCCACAGTGGGGACGGGGGCTCTGGATGGTCCTGTGGGGGAGTAAAGGAAGGAGTTAGAGATGTGATGCCAAGGTTACATGCACATTCGAGTTGACATCTGCTGACACCTGCATCCATGCAGCCTTGGCCTCAGTGGGAGGCCTCTTCCTGCCTGACCTAGGGAAGAAGACCTCCCTGTGGGCCCTAACCCCATCCAATAATGCCTGCAGTGAAGCTTCATCGAATTTGGAGGCAGCTCGGGGTCTGCTGCAGGCTCCTCTGCCATCCTGCATGGTTTGTTTGGAAGCCAACAGAGGAAGCAATGCTTGCTGTGGACCTTGAAAGCACCACGAATGATGACATCATACTGTGGGGCTTCCTGACTGGAAATGGACAATTAGCAAGGCTGCCCACACGCTGGAAATTAATTGGTCACTTGAGGAAAATTGCGTGCAGCTGGCTGACCCATTTTTATGTGTGTTAGAACCCCACATTCGGGGGAATCCGACCATTCCCCACACAATCCACAAAATCGGGCCCATTGACTCTGTTTCTCTCTCCACGGATGTTGCCTGGCCTGCTGAGTTTTTCCAGCGTTTTCTGTTCTTATTTTGGATTTCCAGCATCCGCAGTATTTTGCTATCATTATCACATTGCTGTTTGTGGGAGTTTGCTGTGTGCAAATTGGCTGCTGTGTTTCCTACATTAAACAGTGACTCCACTTCAAACAATTGGCTGTAAAGCGCTTTGGGACGCCAAGCTCGCCTGGGCGCCGGAATTACCGCTGCGCGCGGAGCCACTTGCGCCATCGGGATATTCAGTTTCTGCGCCCCAAATGGAAGCCGGCCGCTGCGGCACGGCACGCAGCGGTACTGCAGGCCTTCCTCCCACTGTTATGGGGGAGGTGGCTGCAACAGCGCGATCCCCGCTCGCGAGTGCCGGCAAATGAGCCCGGCACCAAGGAGAAGTGCCGTCCATCAAGCCCTGTCCAATCTAATCCCATTTTCCAGCATTTGGTCCATAGCCTTGTATGCAATGGCATTTCAAGTGCTCATCCAAATGTTTCTCGAATGTTGTGAGGGTTCCTGCCTCTACCACCCTTTCAGGCAGTGAGTTCCAGACTCCAACCACCCTCTGGGTGAAAAAGTTCCTCCTCAAATCCCCTCTAAACCTCCTGCCCCTTACCTTGAATCTATGCCCCCTTGATATTGACCCCCCTACTAAGGGGAAAAGTTCCTCTTTATCTACCCTATCTATGCCCCTCATCATTTTGTACACCTCAATCAGGTCCCCCCTCAGCCTTCTTTGCTCCAAGGAAAACAACCCCAGCCTGTTTAATCTTTCTTCATAGCTGAGGTGCTCCATCCCAGGTAACATCCTGGTGAATCTTCTCTGCACCCTCTCCAAAGCAATCACATCCTTCCTATAGTGAGGCGACCAGAACTGCACACAGTACTCCAGCTGTGGCCTTACCAGCGTTTTGTACAGCTCCATCATAACCTCCCTGCTCTTATATTCTATGCCTCGGCTAATGAAGGCAAGTATCCCATATGCCTTTTTAACCACCTTATCTACCTGTTGAGATCATTTCTTCCAATTAATCTTATTTGAGGGAGGAATATTGACCAGAACACAAGGAGAGCTTCCTCATGTTGCTCAAAAAGTGGCATGAGATTTTTTAGGTTCATCTGGATGGGTCCTATCTTTAACTTCTCCTCCAACAATACAGCACTCCCTCAATACTGCACGGATGAGTCAACCTAAATTACACGCTCAAGTCCTGCACTGGGGCTTGAGCATACAACCTACTGACTCAAAGTCAGGAGTGCTACTACTGAGCCAACTGACACCTAAAGCACCATTTGCTCACATTTAGGACAAGTGTCGCTGAGTTCTTCTCCACACAGACTGATCAGCACATGAAATGCTAGAATAGTGGAGGTGAAAACCATGGAATCACTTAAGGAACAACTGGATGTTGTGAATGGGAGATTGTGGTGGCCTCTCTCAATAGATGAGCTAAGATGAGTTGAATGACATTCCTCGTCTAGATCGTCGAATGGCTACCTGTCCTCTCAAATATGTGACCTCCTAACATCAGGCGTCATATTACGGTAAAGGGCCTCCTTGAGAAAATCCAGGAGATGCCACAACAGACACTTTTCAAAGATATATGGGAGGTGCCTCGCCACCGATTCATCAGCAGAAGTCCAATCCGGACGATGCTGCCAACTATCCTCATGGCGGACGCTGCCTCAATATGTTGAACGGAATGGGGAAGCAGCTCCCGTACCTCTGTAAGAAACTCTTTCCTCATCACCCAGCCTGATGAGAGACTGCCTGGCTTCGAGCTGCAGCGCCATCTCGATGCAAGCTCAACCATTTTGATATGGAGGAGTAAGGTGTACGGTAAATGACCACACGTGGGGACTCAGAAACAGCCCTCTGTGTCGCTGTCGGTGCAGTTGAGGATGCCGTACGTTTACTGAATGGCTGCTTATTTCATGTTGGTCCACCAGGAGGACTCTCCAGACTCCACAATGAAGCAACTGAATGGCTGATGCATGCGTGCTGCCCACCTAAGCCCCTTGGCACTTCTGACAATGTAGACCTAATCGTTTATCTCCCTACTTTGTAATTCGTACTTTGAATGTTTTCCTTCTTTATTCTTCCTAATCTTTATTGTACCACTTGTGCATTCACATATAGCATAATCTGTATCTAACTTGTGATCTTGTGCACAGTCAAAGACTATGGGGTAATTTATGTCTTCATCACATGGGTGATAAGCTGGTGGAGCAGATCACTCACCCGTTCATGAAAATCGGATGGATTCTATAGCAGGCCACCAAACTCCTACCCGTGCACTGAAGATGAAAATTTGCACCTGAGTTTAACTATTAGCATAAAGGTGGAATTAGTACAAATGGGGCCACAAGAGAGTTTATTTTTTTTGCTTTTATAATGTGCTGGAAAGTAGTAAGGTATGAGGTTTTACTGAGGGCTGGGTTTTGTCAATGGGGAGCTTTTTGGAGATGGGACTCCCACTTGTCGGGTTTCAGTCCCGCCTCCATCAATTTCAGGCCAACCCACGCTATTTTCCCTTGATTGACCTTGTTAAGCCCACCCAGCGGGCTTAGCAGGCCAGTTAAGGGAAAGCCGGTTGCAGAGAATGTCAACGTATGATGTTTCATCTGTCAAAAAATTTTGACAGATGAAACGTCATACGTTGACATTCTCTGCAACGGTTATAGTTTGACAGCTCTGTGAAGCAGTCAAACATTGATATTCTCTGTAGTTTGATGAGGTCTTGAATTCAAGACCTCATCAAACATCTTTCTTTTGTAGAAATGAGATGGTTGTTGCATTGGAGAATGCAACGGCCATCTGTTATCTCTACTGTGGAGGTGCGAGACTCTCCGCATACCCACCGATGGAAGCCTGCAGGAGGAAACAAAGGTAAGTACACTTTTTCTAACACTTTGCACTTACCTCAGATACCCACCTCTCCACACTTGCACCCATCGCTCACCTCCACAGCACACTTTTGGATCCCTCTGACCCCCGCAGACCCACTACTCGCCCCGGTGACCTTGGCGGGTTTCGGAACCTTCGGGAAGCCCGCACTTGTTTGGGCAAAATGGGGATAAGCCTTTTTTCTGCCTGTTAACTACCTGTTAACAGGTAGTTAAGTGGCTTTATTTCCTTCCCGCCTCCAAGGAAACGGGACCCGACGCAGGGCGGCTACCCGCCTTCTGCCATTTTCCCAGCAGTCCTGCCTCCAAACCCACCTCTTCAGGGCTGGCAAAATCGCCCCCATAGTGTCAAAGGCTGTGGGCAGTTCAACTCCCAAAAGAAAAGCCGAGTACACAAAGACTCATGATAAACGTGTTCATCTCTTTTCTTTACTGTCGCTGACCGGAATTCTCATAAAGACTTCCCAAATACAGCAATTGTTACCAGCCTTTGGCAAAGTTTAGCCACTTTGTTGCATTGAGACTGTTTTGATCCTCACACTATGGGTTGGATTTTCTCAATGGAGACGAGTTGGAGGCGGGACTGCTGCTTGTCGGGTCAATGTCCCGCCTCCATCGTCTTCTGGCCAACCAGAGGGATTTTCCCCTGATTGACCTTGTTAAGCCCGCCCTGCGGGCTCAGCAGGCCAATTAAGGGGGAAGTCACTGACAGAGCACGTTAACGTCTGACGTGTTATCTGTCAAGACTTCTTGAAAGAAGAAATGTCAGCGTTAGACAGAATCATAGAAAGTTACATCACGGAAGGAGGCCATTTCGGCCCATCGTGTCTGCGCCGGCTGACAAAGAGCTATCCAGCCTAATCCCACTTCCCAGCTCTTGGTCCATAGCCCTGTAGGTTATGGCGCTTCAAGTGTACATCCAAGCACTTTTTAAATGTGGTTAGGGTTCCTGCCTCTACCACCCTTTCAGGCAGTGAGTTCCAGACCCCCACAACCCTCTAGGTGAAGAAATTTCCCCTCAAATCCCCTCTAAACCTTGCACCAATTACTTTAAATCTGTGCCCCCTAGTTTTTGACCCTTCTGCTAAGGGAAATAGGTCCTTTCTACCCACTTTATCTACGCCCCTCATAATTTTATACATCTCAATAAGGTCCCCCCTCAGCCTCTTCTGTTCCAAGGAAAACAGACCCAGCCTATCCAGTCTTTCCTCATAGCTAAGAATGTCTACTCCCGGCAACATCCTGTAAAGCTCCTCTCTGTACCCTCTCTAGTGCAATCACATCTTTCCTGTAATGTGGTGACCAGAACTGCACGCAGTACTCTAGCTGAGGCCTAACTAGTGTTCTATATAGTTGAAGCATAACCCCCCTGCTCTTGTATTCTATGCCATGGCTAATAAAGCAAGCATTCCATATGCCTTCTTAACCACCTTATCTACCTGGCCTGCTACTTTCAGGGATCTGTGGACATGCACTCCAAGGTCGCTTTGTTCCTCTACACTACTCAGTGTCCTACCATTTAATGTGTATTCCCTTTCCTTGTTAGCCCTCCCCAAATGCATTATCTCACACTTCTCCAGATTGAATTCCCATTTGCCACTGTTCTGCCCACCTGACCAATTTATTGATATCTTCCTGCAGTCTACAGCTTCTTTCGTCAGTATCAACCACACAGCCAATTTTAACATCATCTGCAAACTTCTTAATCATACCCCCTATAATCAAGTCTAGATCATTGATATATACCACAAAAAGCAAAGGACCTAGTACTGTACCCTGCGGAACCCCACTGGAAACAGCCTTCCAGTCACAGGAACACCCATCAACCATTACCCTCTGTTTCCTGTCTCCAAGCCAGTTTTGAATCCAACTTGACACTTTGCCCTGGATCCCATGGGCTTTTAACTTCGTGACCAGTCTGCCATGCAGGACCTTATCAAAAGCCTTGCTAAAGTGCATATAAACTACATCAAACGCACTACCCTCATCTACCCTCCTTGTTACCTCCTCAAAAAATTCAATCAAGTTTGTCAGACAGGATCTTTCCTTAACAAATCCATGCCGACTATCCTTGATTAATCCGTGTCTTTCTAAATGAAGATTTATCCTGTCCTTCAGAATTCTTTCCAATAATTTTTCCACCACCAAGGTTAGGCTGACTGGCCTGTAATTACTCGGTTTATCCTTTTCTCCCTTTTTAAACAAGGGTACCACATTAACAGTCTTCCAGTCCTCCGGCACCACACCTGAAGCCAGAGAGGATTGGAAAATGATGGTCAGGGCCTCTGCTATTTCCTCTTTTACTTCGCTTAACAGCCTGGGATACATTTCATCTGGGCCTGGGGATTTATCCACTTTTAAAGCTGCTAGCCCCTTAATACTTCCTCCCTCACTATGTTTATTTCATCTAATATTTCGCACTCCTTCCCCCTGATAGCAATGTCTGCTTCACCCCTCTCCTTTGTGAAAACAGATGCAAAGTGTTCATTAAGAACCCTACCGACGTCTCCCGTCTCCACACACACATTACCCTCATGATCTCTAATAGGCCCTACCCTTTCTTTAGTTATCCTCTTACTCTTAATATATTTATAAAACATCTTTGGGTTTTCCTTGATTTTACTCGTCAAGAATTTTTCATGCTCTCTCTTTGCTTTCCTAATATCCTTTTTAATTGCACCCCTGCACTTTCTGTACTCCTCTAAAGATTCTGGAGTATTCAGCCCTTGGTATCTGTCATACGCCTCCCTTTTTTTCTTTATTCTACCCTGTATGTCCCTAGACATCCAGGGGGCTCTAGATTTGTTAGTCCCACCTTTTTTCTTTAAGGGCACATATTTGGTCTGAACCCTCCGGATCTCCTCCTTGAATGCCTCCCACTGCTCTGACACTGATTTACCTTCAAGTAGCTGTTTCCAGTCCACTATGGCTAAATCCCCTCTGAGCTTAGCAAAATTTGCTTTTCCCCAATTTAGAATTTTTATTCCTGGTCTATCCTTGTCCTTTTCCATAACTACCTTAAATCTAACAGATTTATGGTCACTAGCACCAAAATGCTCCCCCACTGATACGCCTTCCACCTGCCCAGCTTTATTCCCTAAAACTAAGTCCAGAACCGCCCCTCCCTTGTTGGGCTTGCTACATACTGGCTAAAAAAGTTCTCCTGGATGCATTTTAGGAATTCCACACCCTCTATACCCTTCACACTAATTTTATCCCGGTTAATATTGGGATAGTTGAAATCCCCTACCAATACTGCCCTATAGTTTTTGCACTTCTCTGAAATGTGTCTACATATTTGTTCTTCTATCTCCCTCTTACTGTTTGGGGGTCTGTAGTACACTCCCAGCAGTGTGATCGCTCCTTTTTTGTTTTTCAATTTGACCCATATGGCCTCATTTGATGATCCCTCCAACATATCATCCCTCCTCACAGCTGTAATAGTTTCTTTAATCAATACCGCGAC
Source organism: Somniosus microcephalus (assembly GCF_052327205.1). Taxonomy (NCBI): domain Eukaryota; kingdom Metazoa; phylum Chordata; class Chondrichthyes; order Squaliformes; family Somniosidae; genus Somniosus; species Somniosus microcephalus. The sequence continues at coordinate 30,914,356 of NC_140993.1, read as the reverse complement.
CCCCCTCCCTTTTTACCTCCCTCTCTAACCCGTCTTAAAATCCTGTAACCAGGAATGTTGAGCTGCCATACCTGCCCCTCTTTCAGCCACGTCTCTGTAATCGCTATAATATCATAGTCCCAATTATCTACCGGTAGCTCATCTGCGTTGTTCACTATACTCCTTCCATTGAAGTATATACCATTTAGTACAGGCAAACCTCCTTGTTGACTACTATCTAGCCCTTGATTCCTCTGTCCTTCCAATTTACTTTCTATGTTTTTGTTTTCCAATTCCAGTTTTTCTTCCCTCCCTATTGACTCTATACTTAGGTTCCCACCCCCCTGCCAAGCTAGTTTAAACCCTCCCCAACAGCACTAGCAAACCTTCCCGCGAGGATATTAGTCCTGTTCCTGTTGAGGTGCAACCCGTCTGGCTTGCAGAGGTCCCACCTCCCCCATAAATGGTTCCAATTCCTCAGGAATCTACACCATCTCTCCAGCCACGCATTCATCCACTCTATCTTCCTATTTCTGTACTCACTAGCATGTGGCACTGGTAGTAATCTGGAGATTACTACCTTTGAGGTCCTGCTTTTTAACCTCTTTCCTAGCCCCCTAAACCCTGCCTGCAGGACCGCATCCCTCTTCCTACCTATGTTGTTGGTACTGATATACACCACGACCTCTGGCTGTTCCCCCTCCCCTCTCAGAATGCCCTGCAGCCGCTCAATGACATCCTTGACCCTGGAACCAGGGAGGCAACATACCATCCTGGAGTCACGTCTGCGGCCGCAGAAACGCCTGTCTGCTCCCCTAACGATTGAATACCCTATCACTATTGCTCTCCCTCTCCTCTTCCCCTCCGCCTGTGCAGCTGAGCCTTCCATGGTGCTGTGGACTTGGCTCTGGCTGCACTCCCCAGAGGAACCATCTCCCTCACCAGTACTCAGCACTGAATACTGGTTGGTGAGCAAGATGGGCTCAGGGGATTCCTGCACTACCTGCCTGGTCCTCCTCTTCTGTCTGACGCTCACCCATTCCCTCTCTGCCTGCGCAGCTCTGTGAAGCTGTAAAACACTGACATTCTCTGTAGTGTGATGAGTCCTTGTGTTCAGGACTCATCAAACCTTTCAACTTTGTAGATTTCAGATGGCTGTTGGGTCAGAGGATCCAACAGCCATTCTGTAAAATCAACAAGGAAGATGTCGGGTCTCCCGATCCAGGGTGGATGAAGGCTGTAGGCAGAAAACAAGGTAAGTGAACATTTTTTAACACTTAGCACTCACCTTCCATACTTACCACTCCACACTTGCACCCATCACTCACCTCTACATCTTACTTTCAGGTGCCTCCGACTCCTGCAGACCTCCTTCACGTCTCCTCCAACCCGGCGGGTTTCTCCGAGGTCGGGAAGCCTTCACCTGAGAAGGTAAAATGGCACTAATCCTTTTTTCTGCCTGTTAACTACCTGTTAACAGGCGTTAAAAGGATTTAATCCCTTTCTCTCCGCCAGGAGACGGGACCCGAAGCAGCACATCTTCCCACCTCCTGGCAAAGGGGCACGGAGGCGGGATGGGAGCGGGTTTGCCATCCGCCCCCACTTTCTGCGACTTTACCGGCAGTCCCGCCTCCATGCCCGCCTCCTCGGGGCTGAGAAAATCCAGCCCTATATATCTCTAAACCCGTACATCAATTATTCTACACCCAGGCTCTATTTACATGGGGTGACCCCCAAGCATTGCTCATAAACCACTGAAACACTTTGCACAATGTCTAGCAGCTTCTGAAAGCACAGTTTATGTAAAGTGAAGATAAATTTGCCAACTGGTCAAGTTACTGTAGTATAGTGGATCTCACACAATGGAAATATTCAAGATTTAGGTCTCAGTGCCATGCTATTTACCTTTTAGTTTTAGAATGTAAACAAAGCGCTAATAGTATTGATGAAATAACAAAGAGTATGAATGAGGACCTAGGATTTGCTCCGGGCAGTAACCCAAACTAGGAATACCAGACAATGGCTGATCAATTTTTACCTGTCTACTACCAGGTACAATAAATTCCCTGCTTCTAAAGCTAGTGGTAAGTAAATACTGTTGAAGGTGTGGACTAGGTTGATCTGGGCAGTGGGGAGAATTACTGACTTGTCACTCAATTTTCGTTTTGTTAAAATATAGGCAGAAATAAGGCTCGTTAGAGATTGACTAACATTATACCGTTTTTTTTAAATAAAAGCTGTTCTCCTTTAGGACAGGACTGAAGGCTGTACAGGCTGGGGCTCTTTTCTCCAGAAAAGCAAAGGCTGAGGGATGACCTAAAAGAGGTCTTTAAGATTATGAAGGGTCAAGGTAAAGAAGGTGTTTCCACTTGTGAGGAAGACCAAATTAGAAGCCATAAAAATAAGATAGTTACCTATAAATCCAATAGGGAATTCAAGAGAAACTTCTTTACCTAAAGAGCGGTGAGAATGTGTAACCACAACAAGGAGTGGTTGAGGCGAATAGCATAGATGTATTTAAGGGGAAGCTAGATAAATACATGAGGGAGAAAGGAATAGAAGGATATGCTGATAGGGTGAGATGAAGAGAGTTGGGAAGCAGCTCGTGTGAAGCATAAATGCCTAATTGGGCCGAATGGCCTGTTTCTGTGCTGTAAATTCTATGTAATTGCATTTAACTGGTCCGTGCCGGTGTTTATGCTCCACATGAGCCTCCTTCCACCCTACTTCATCTCACCCTATCAACATATCCTTCTATTCCTTTCTCCCTCATGTATTTATCTAGCTTCCCCTTAATGGCATCCATGCTATTCGACTCAACTACTCCTTGCGGGAGCGAGTTCCACACTCTAACCACTCTCTGGGTAAAGAAGCTTCCTATTGGGTTTATTAGTGACTATCTTACATTTATGACCCCTAGTTCTGGTCTCCCCCCCACCACAAGTGAAAACATCTTCCCTACGTCTACTCTAACACTTCCATAATCTTAAAGACCTCTATCAGGTCGAGTTGGTCTGTTGTATCTGGAGAAACTCAAATGTCACTTATTTTACCTTAAGTGTTACCTATTCCGCCAAAGCAGACAACCCTGGCTACAATGTTTCAGTTCATGCCATGATGGGAAAGAGAACACGAACAAAGCGATCGAGACTCTGCCCTATGGGCAATGCAGCTGCGATTTTCCAATAAGCCATCCAATGGTTTGGGAGCTCAGAAAATTTCGCCCATATTCTCTTTCCCATCTTGGTACTCATAATGCAATTTGCATAACCCTGGTTATTTTCAGTCATAATACCTTACTTGTTACATCCATGCTAACATTTCTCTGTGTCGGCACAGCATTATCTTTTAACAACAACTATATCAATAAGTCCTGAGCTCTTGATTTACAGTAGTATTCATGGCTTCTCTGTGCTCTTCTTTAAGATCAAACGTCTTCTTTTTGACCTCCTGGCAGATTCTCTGAGACAGTGTTGACCCTCCCAGTAACATATTGCCACACTTTCTGCTGTCCTTCCTCATCAAATATTATTACTGTGCTCACCCATTTTTTTTCACAGTTGGCATTTAGACGTTTTTTCCAACAATTGCTCACTCCACAGCTGGATCGTTGCACTTTCCAGTGGTTAAGTGGCTTGTTAACTGCTTGATAAGTGTTATAAGGATCATTATTGCAGGTGCATAGGATTACAGTAGAACTTACAGCACAGAAACAGGCCATTCGCCCAACTGGTCCATGCTGGTGTTTATACTCCATCCAAGCCTCCTCCAACCCCTCTTCATCTAACCCTATCAGCATAAGCTTCTATTCCTTTCTCCCTCATGTGTTTATCTTGCTTTCCTTGAGCCAATCATGGGTCCAAAATTGGCTCAGAGGCAGGAAGCAAAGGGTAATGGTTGATGGGTATTTTTGTGACTGGAAGGCTGTTTCCAGTGGGGTTCCGCAGGGCTCAGTACTAGGTCCCCTGCTTTTTGTGGTATATATCAATGATTTAGACTGGAATGTAGGGGGTATGATTAAGAAGTTTGCAGATGATACTAAAATCGGCTGTGTGGTTGATACTGAAGAAGAAAGCTGTAGACTGCAGGAAGATATCAATGAATTGGTCAGGTGGGCAGAACAGTGGCAAATGGAATCCAACCCGGAGAAGTGTGAGGTAATGCATTTGGGGAGGGCTAACAAGACAAGGGAATACACATTAAATGGTCGGACACTGAGAAGTGTAGAGGAACAAAGGGACCTTGGAGTGCATGTCCACAGATCCCTGAAGGTAGCAGGCCAAGTAGATAAGGTGGTTAAGAAGGCTTACGGAATACTTGCCTTTATTAGCTGAGGCATAGAATACAAGAGCAGGGAGGTTATGCTTGAACTGTATAAAACACTAGTTAGGCCTCAGCTAGAATACTGTGTGCAGTTCTGGTCACCACATTACAGGAAAGATGTGATTGCACTAGAGAGGGTACAGAGGAGATTTACGAGGATGCTGCCTAGACGGGATAATTTTGGCTACGAGGAAAGATTGGATAGGCTGGATTTGTTTTCTTTGGAACAGAGGAGGCTGGGGGGAGACCTTATTGAATGTATAAAATTATGAGGGGCCTGGATAGAGTGGACAGGAAGGACCTATTTCCCTTAGCAGAGGGGTCAACAACCAGGGGACATAGATTTAAAGTAATTGGTAGGAGGTTTAGAGGGGATTTGAGGGGAAATTTCTACACCCAGAGGGTGGTGGGGGTCTGGAACTCACTGCCTGAAAGGGTGGGAGAGGCAGAAATCCTTGCCACCTTTAAATAGTGCTTGGATGTGCACTTGAAGTGCTGTAACCTACAGGGCTACGGACCAAGAGCTGGAAAGTGGGATTAGGGTGGATAGCTCTTTGTCGGCCGGCGCTGACACGACGGGCCGAATGGCCTCCTTCCGTGCTGTAACTTTCTATGATTCTAAATGCTATTCGCCTCAACTGCTCCCTGTGGTAGCAAATTCCATATTCCAACCACTCTCGGGATAAAGAAACTCCTCCTGAATTCCCTGTTGGATTTATTGGTGACAGTCATGGCCCCTAGTTTTTTTTATGCAACATGATTCTTATTTTTTGATTGCCACTAAAGAAATCGCTTTCTCGTGTTTGAAAGGCATGCATTCCTGCTATAGTATTTAGTTCCCACTTCATTACTATTGAAGAAAAAAAACATGCTGTTCTTTCATTTTTAGTGACTCTTTTTCTCAGTCTTTTATTCCCAGCTCTGAAACAGTGAACCCATCTGAATTTGGTGTGGAGATGCCGGAGTTGGACTGGGGTGGACAAATGTAAGAAGTCACACAACACCAGGTTATAGTCCAACAGCTTTATTTGAAATCACAAGCTTTCGGAGCGCTGCTCCTTCTTCAGGTGAAGTGGAGAAATGCATAAAGACACAGCTTATATAGTCAGAGAATCATGTCAGATGTTTACAGGTAACCTTTCCAACTGCCATTTATCACACCTCGGCAGAGAGATAATCACAGCAGTCAAAGGTGTGAATGGTGTCCAAACAGGTCAGTCAGGGAAACATTACATCAAAGAACAATGAGGTGGGGTCACAAGGGGTCAAATATTGCAGATGCTGGGGTCTGTATGAGAAACAAAAAAAGACAAAAAACATTTTTTTTTTTTTTTTTTTGGCTGGAAATCACAGCAGGTCCGGCCGCATCTGTGTAGAGAGAACAAGCCAATGTCGACTCGAGTCTGGATGACCCTGCGTCAGGTGGGGTTACATGTAGCGTGACATGAACCCAAGATCTCTGTTGAGGCCGTCCTCATGGGTGCGGAACTTGGCTATCAATTTCTGCTCGACGATTTTGCGTTGTCGTGTGTCTCGAAGGCCGCCTTGGAGAATGCTTACCCGAAGATCGGAGGCTGAATGTCCTTGACTGCTGAAGTGTTCCCCGACTGGGAGGGAACACTCCTGCCTGGTGATTGTTGCGCGGTGCGATAAATGGCAGTTGGAAAGGTTACCTGTAAACATCTGACATGATTCTCTGACTATATAAGCTGTGTCTTTATGCATTTCTCCACTTCACCTGAAGAAGGAGCAGCGCTCCGAAAGCTTGTGATTTCAAATAAAGCTGTTGGACTATAACCTGGTGTTGTGTGACTTCTTACATTTGTCCATCTGAATTTGGCCAGGAAGCCTTCAGTCATTCACACTGTGAAATAAGGAATTCCATTGAGCTGTAGTTCAATGCCTTTTGGGCAGACACAGTCAACAAGTTATGTTGATCATTTCTCCAAATCCTGTAATGCGTTTCCAAAATCGTAAATTAGTACAGCGTAGGCATGTTCAGCGTATAACTAATTTTTCATGTACACTTACTATGGGTATAGACCGAAGAGGAGTCTTTGTAAAGTATTCCATGCTTCATAAAACTAATTGAATTACATAGCAGGCTGTTTTATATAGAACAGGGTGATTTATGGCAGTTTCGGATATTTAATCCGGCTAGAAGATTCTTAGATGAAGTCAATGGGCCTGAATTTGCGATCGGAGGCTTCCCGCGCGGGCGGATGCCTCCCATCATCAAATTTTTGATGCATTTACCTGGTGGTCCGGGAGGTACGGAGGCAAGCGCCCCTGGGATCACGTGGGCTGGCCCAACCAATGAAAGAAGGGAATCCCCATTCATACTTTTGACAGTTCTGTACGTACGGAATTGTCAAAAGTATGAATGGAGATGACTTAAAAAATACACCAATACATGAAATAAAAAATTTTAAAGTACATATATAAAATTAATTAAAATGGCATTTAATTAAATATTTTAAACAAAAATATAATTTTTTGACATTTTTTAAAATATGTTTTAACAGGGCTAAAAATAAACTTACCTTATTGGACAGGGTTTTTAATATATAAGTGAATGATAACATTTAATTTTTCTCTTTTTTAAAACTCTTATGCTGGTAAAAGCAGGCCTTACGCCAGCTTTTATCAGGCGTAAGAATTCCCCAAGGCCTTTCAACGGGCGGAAGTTGGGCTAACAGCGCAACTCTCCACCCGCGGAGGCCCTTTTCCTGGGGATGCGGAGGATTGGTCAAGAAGATTCTTGACAGATCGCAAGTGCCGGGTTTCAGCGCATGGCGCTTCGCATGCCTGAACCCGGCACTCGCGCGGCCCCTACGGGCGGCATGCGCACCTCGTAGGCACCCGTAGGGGGTCGCAAAATACGGCCCATTTAATGAAACTGAAAATCGGGAGAGATGTTTAACGGACGGTTGTTTCGACATCGGCCGTTTTATTCTATCTGGCAAAGTCAAAATTACGCCCAGCAACTTGCCTCTTATTACATGGATTTTCCAGTAACACTCACATGCTTGTCAGGATAACGTGCCAGGACAGCTGTTAATTTGTTAATTTTCTCAGTGTTTACTTTGAGAGTTCTAAAAAGAACACTGAATTTTTTCTTAAACACACGTCATATGATTTTTTTTTGTTTCAAAAAACAGAGCTGCCAGATTGCTGGCAGAGGAGGATTTACTATGTGCAAAGTATTTACGTTGTTTTGACATTCCAAGATTTTTCATTGCTTTCCCTCCTAAAGTCTCACGTAAGGAAGTAAGTCAGTAAGATGTACAGCCGCCCCCCGCCAAAGATATTTACAACCTCAGTTACCAGCTGGTCACGGGTTTGAAATACACTTTTACGCTTTGTCTGTCTCCGAAGTGAGAGAAATATGCCTCTCAATTTGGGTTATGACAAAGATGCAGCAACAAATGGCTTCTTAATGGTAAGTATTAAAACCCAGCTTCAGGGCTGGATCATAAAATATCCAAGCAACTCTTGGCATTTGGAAGTGTGTGCAGGTGCAGCCAATTCTCATCATCTTGAATGACTTTAAATTTTGCTGTCTGGGTCGAGCCATAAAGTTATTAGTGAGTACTGATTTTATAGCTATTATATGTTTGTAATTACTATGAAAGTAGCTACTGGCAGATGACTAGATTAAAAGTCCCAAGTTGGGAAAAAAAAAGCAGAGAGATGTGGAATGAAATTTGATCATTGCAGTTCAAAGCTTAAACCCTGCCTCTGGCCAACCAGGCAATCAGAGCAAGTTCTTGGCAATAGCCCTTAGTTCTAATCATCAAACGACACATGCCAAGAGGAGGGGTACTCTTGACAGCTGCTGTAGCTTCAGATTGTTGCTATAATGCACTTTTTCACTTTATTCCCTTCCCTGCCCTGAAGTGCTAACTGTTTCTAATCCTCACTTCTTCAGTTCCCCAGCCCTCTCTCATCGCCCTTCCCTATGCAGACCCTTTAACAGTTTCTTAACTGAATTAGTCTCTCTTTGATGATGTCGTATCTTCTCATTACTGACATGAAAGAGATACTGAAGCTGATTATCAAAGGCATGTGTCTTTAACCACCAAACTTACAGTGCCGAAGGGAAGTAATTCTAACCGACGTGCAGTGCCACATCCTGTTCGAATGAAAAGGTAGTGGACAGACAGCCCGGCTGATGCATCACTTTCTAATCAGGTTCTTTTAAAAAATATTAATTTGGTCAATGAAGGGCAAAAGTTAAAATTCATGAAATAAAAAACCCTTCCACCCAAAACCACAACATGTATTCAGTTCTGTTCATTATGAGCTAACATTAGATCAGGTAAAATGATTTCTCTGAGAGCTGGCCTAAGGTGCGATTTTAACCCCGCGTACCCAACGGAAACCGGGTGAGCGGGCGGGCATGTAAAATTGCCAATGGGACTTAGTTGCCGAGATCCCGCTCTCTTCCCGCTGGTTCCAATTTTAACCGGTTGTTCTGAGCAGACGGGAAGGATACTCACCAGAAACCACCGGGTTCCTTCTATAAATATGATGAAGGTCAGACTCTGATGACGTCACTGGGGTCCCACTGCTATTTTAACCGGAGGCCTGCACGGGGGAAGCCATTGTGGCTTTCCTGCCAGGCCAACCTAGTGGAAAGAGGCCCACAAAGGTGAGTCATTTTAGATTGTTCCTTGTGGGGCCAGGCAGAACAGAAGCGCTCCTCCAGGTCCCACAAGGAACTTTTAGGCATCCCCCACCCCGGGCTTCCCTCCCTCCCTCTATCAGAAGGCCCTCCTGAGCACCCCCCCCCCCCCACCCCGCCTTGTGACTTACCCGAGTGCCAGGGGCCTTTCCTTTGTTGCCCGGTGACAGGTTCCTTCTGCCCAACATTGCGCGCCCACCCGCTGTCCAGCCGCCCTTTCCCACCGCTTTCAGGCGGGAGACTCGCTGAGGCCCGGGAGTTAAAATCTACCGGGCCTCACGCCACTGAGGCCTGGACAGTTTTGCTGGCCCCGGTCCACCCGGCTCTCACCCCGAGTTAAAATCGGGGACGTAGTTTGACCAAAGGCTGTGGTTGAAAGAAAGGGCTCTGAATTCGGTACGTTGCTTCTCAGCAGAAGCTTCGTTCAAGTCAAGAAAGATGAATAAGCAGCATCGCTGTTGGAAATGTGCACCTGATTCTGTGATTTGTGGAACCTGATGATAGTAAAAAGCTGCAGAAAGCAATGACTGACACACACTTATTGAACATAACTAATCCAGATGAAAGGCACCAGCTGTTGAGCCTCGAGCAGTGTGAACTCGTAAAGACAAGGCACGCACATGAGAAAGTATATCACAAGGGTGGGCACTCTTTAGAATACCTGCGACTATAAAGGTTTTCTTATAGGCAGAACAGAGTAATAATGGTCCTGCCAGGAAGAAAGAGGATCATAGCATCTGGGATGACTTTATTCTTGAGAAATTGATTCATCCCTTCTCTTTGATAGATCTAAATATTTTTCTAGGTAATTGTTTAGACAATCCTGTTCTGCTTTATAATCTGCAGTTGTTTAAATGGCATTAGATACCAATGTATGTCACCTTTGACATACAGGTACTAAAGATGTACTAACCCACTTCCTGAGGTTAGAAATTAGTTTGGCCAATGTGAACTAACTATCAAGAACAATAAATATTCAATTCTTTTTTATTACGCAGAACATTGTTTTTCCCTTTTCCCAGTGAGTGTTTGCAACAACAACTTGCATTTATAATGTCATAAAACGTCCCAAGGTGCTTCACATAATCGGACAAAAATTGATACCGAGCCAAAGACGGAGGCATTAGGACAAATGACCAAATGCTTGGTGAAACAAGTAGGTTTAAAGCAGCGTCTTAAGAGGTGGAGCAGCGAAGAGGCCTAGAGAGGGAATTCCAGAGCTTAGGTCCTAGATGCCTGAAGGCAGGGCAGCCAACGGCGGGGCGAAGGAAGTGAGAGATGTTAAAGAGGCCAGGGTTGGATGAACGCAGAGTTCTCAGAGGGTTGTAGCAGCTGGAGGAGGTTACAGGGATAGGGAGGGGGCAAGGCCATGGAGGGATTTGAACACGAGGGAAAGAACTTTTAAATGGAAGCACTGGTGGACTGGGAGCCAACAGGCCTTTCCTGAAGATTCCTCTCGCACCATGGACTCTGTCGGGCCATGGATTGCTCACTAACCTCATGCTTGCGCAACAATAGATGTCCTTCGGATTACAGTCTTCAGAATTATTCATTTGATACTGATGATTAATGTTAATTAAAACAGCCTTGGTTTGAATTAAAAACAGGAAATGCTGGAAATACTCAGCAGGTCAGGCAGCATCTGTGGAGAGAGAAACAGAGTTAACGTTTCAGGTCGATGACCTTTCATCAGAAGTGGAAAAAGCTGGAGATCGAACAGGTTTTTAAGCAAATGCAGGGGCAGGGAAAGGGGGGAGGGGAGGAAAGAACAAAAGGGAAGGTCTGTGATAGGATGGAAGGCAGGAGAGATTAAGAGACATTAAGAGATGGTGCAAGGCAAAAGGAGATGGTAATGGGACAAGTTAAGAAACAAAAGATGGCTCTAGATGAAGTGTAAATGGCAGAATGAAAGTTTGAATGTTTAGTCTTATTCAATCCAGCGTTCCTTGAACAGAGGCCCAACCAGTCCCCATCCACCACCACCCTCCTCCGCCTGGCTGGTTCTCACATTGAACAACTTCTCCTTTGACTCCACTCATTTCCTCCAAATCAAAGGTGTTGCTATGGGTACCCGCATGGGTCCTAGCTATGCCTGCCTTTTCGTGGGATATGTGGAACACTTTTTGTTCCAGTCCTACTCGGGGCCCCTCCCTCACCTCTCTTTCCGGTACATTGATGACTGTATCAGTGCCGTTTCCTGCTCTCGCCCTGAACTAGACAATTTCATTCACTTTGCCTCTAATTTCTACCCTTCCCTCACCTTCATATGGTCCATCTCCGACTCTTCCCTTCCCTTCCTCGACTTCTCTGTCTCCATCTCTGGGGATAGGTTATTGACCAACATTCACTACTAGCCCACTGACTCCCACAGCTACCTGGACAACACTTCCTCCCACCCTGCTTCCTGTAAGGACTCTATTCCATTCTCCCAGTTTCTCCATCTCCGCCGCATCTGCTCCGACGATGCCACCTTCCACGCCAGTGCTTCCGACGTATCTTCCTTTTTCCTCAACCGAGGATTCCCCTCTACCGTGGTTGACACGGCCCTCGACCGTGTCCGTTCTATCTCCTGCACTTCTGCCCCTCCCTCCCGGAACAATGATAGGGTTCCCCTTGTCTTCACCTTTCACCCCACCAGCCTCCACATTCAACGGATCATCCTCCACCATTTCCGCCACCTCCAACGTGATCCCACCACCAAACGCATCTTCCCCTCCCCTCCCCTTTCAGCATTCCGTAGGAACCGCTCCCTCCGAGACACCCTAGTCCACTTCTCTATCACCCCCAGCACCCCTTCCCCTTCGCCCGGCACCTTCCCGTGCACGCGCAGGAGATGCAACACCTGCCCTTATACCTCCCCCTTCCCATTGTCCAGGGCCCCAAACACCCCTTCCAGGTAAAACAGCGATTTACTTGTACTTCTTGCAATCTAGTATACTGTATTTGCTGCTCACGATGCGGTCTCCTCTACATTGGGGAGACCAAACGCAGATTGGGTGACCACTTTGCGGAACACCTCCGTTCAGTCCGTAAGGGTGACCCCGAGCTTCCGGTCACCTGTCATTTCAATTCACCGCCCCATTCCCACTCAGACCTCACCGTCCTCAGGCTCTTACATTGTTCTACGGAAACCCAGCGTAAGCCCGAGGAACAGCACCTCATCTTCCGATTAGGCACTTTACAGCCTTCCGGACTCAATATCGAGTTCAACAATTTCAGATCACAACCTTGTCCCCTATTACATTTTTATATATATTTTTTATCCAAACCTTTGTTTTGGCCCTTCCCCCTTATTTTCTCTCCCACATGGCAGCTGTCTCTCATTCTGCCTGCGCATTTCACACCTAATCTAGAGCCGTCTTTTGTCTTCACTAGTCCTATCACCATCTCGTCTGGTTTTGAATACCTCTTAATGTCTCTTCACCTCTCTTTTGTTCTCTCATCCCCATTTCCCAGCCCCCAAACTGGCCTTTTAATCTGTTTCATTTCCTGTGTTTTTTCAGTCCTGACGAAGGGTTTTGACCTGAAACGTTGACTCTATTTCTCTCTCCGTGGATGTTGCCTGGCCTGCTGAGTTTTTCCAGCATTTTCTGTTGTTATTTCAGATTTCCAGCATCCGCAGTGTTTTGCTATCGTTCAACCTTCCTGTGTGGAACTTGAAACTTAAAAATTCTAACAGGACTAGACAGACTAGATGCAGGAAGGATGTTCCCGATGGCCGGGGAGTCCAGAACCAGGGGTCACAGTCTAAGGATAAGGGGTAAGCCATTTAGGACAGAGATGAGGAGGAATTTCTTCACCCAGTGAGTAGTGAGCCTGTGGAATTCTCTACCACAGAAGGCAGTGGAGGCCAATTCATTAAATATATTCAAGAAGGAGTTGGATATATTTCTTAAGGCTAAAGGGATCAAGGGATATGGGGAGAAGGCAGGGACAGTTTACTGAATTTGGATGATCAGCCATGATCTCATTGAATGGCGGAGCAGGCTCGAGGGGCCGAATGGCCTACTCCTGCTCCTATCTTCTATGTTTCTATGGACCACTATTACCAGCTTGTGCTCAATGATGTGTATGGACCTTACCAGACAACTGGGAAAGGTCAAAGAGCCAGAAAAATATATTTAACCCAGAATCAGAGTGTTAATTAACCATTCACCTTATTATTACAGTTGTGAATCGTGAACCACAACCGCCTAAGCTTGCACATGCTCAATTGTTTCAATGAAATCTGTCCCACAATATAAACATGATATATTCCTTCGCACTGAGAGGGGATTCTATAAAATGAGATTTTAATGAGTTTCAACAACCTGATGTTAATCATCTACCCAATTGATGTCATACGTAACTTTAAACTGTTATTAAATAGTTATTCAAACCGTTAATACAGTCAGACATTAAACGATTCATTCTTATTATAGTATAAAATAATTATTCAAACTTTATAGCACGTGAAAAATACTCATACTTGTTGGAGACAGAAAGAACAGTTCGCCCTGTTACAGTAATAAATACTGCAATCATTCAAACTGTCGCTACAGTGTAGGAAAAAAATCAGGGTGGTAATTAACCGTTCGCCCTATTATTACAGTATGAAGCAATTCTTCAGCCCTTTGCTACAATGTGTGAAATTCATGGTCTACAGCACGCCTGAAAAATGTTGGCATGTGTTAGCCTGGAATGGCCCATTCCCTCGACTGGTTGCACTTCAGCATGCTCTGGAACAGTATTAAAGAGCACACATCTGTTTAGTGTTTGACATGTGCAGGAAATTTGAGTGTGTTGTCAAAATTATGCAGGCTGAGTAGAAGCTTACCCCTGACAGAATGGTATTTGATGCAGAAAAAAAGTGTCCAGCTTAGTACTGATTATGGATAGCACTTTATAACACAGCTGTGCTGCTAAAATAGTCATACGTTTCGGAAGTTTAAAAAAAAAACTAATTAAAACGAGCACTTTTGTCGCATCATAAAGCGCGTCCATAGTACAGCACAAACAGGACAGCCGTGAGGTTTCTCTGATGAGTTCATAACACGTCTACGTTTGTCAAAGGCACATTCTGCTCATTTCATAAAGCTGCATGATAAAGTGCTAGAAAATTTGTATCTGAAGATGTTTCCACTTGTCGGATATCTTCCTTCTCCTTCTTAGGCAGTCCCTCGGAACCGAGGATGACTTACTTCCACATTAAAAATGAGTTCGCAGGTGACTGCTGAGTCCAATGCGGGACCTACAGCCTCTGTCACAGGTGGGGCAGACGGTGGTTGAAGGGGCGGGTGGGTGGGGTGCTTGGGTTGACGTGCGCTCCTTCCGCTGTTTGCGCTTGGCTTCCGCTTGCTCCCGGCGAAGAGACTCGAGGTGTTCGGTGCCTTCCCGGATGCTTCTCCTCCACTTTGTGCGGTCTTGGGCCAGGGATTCCCAGGTGTCGGTGGGGATGTTGCACTTTTTCAAGGAGGCTTTGAGGGTGTCCTTGAAGCGTTTCCTCTGCTCACCTGGGGCTCGCTTGCCGTGTCGGAGCTCCGAGTAGAGCGCTTGTTTTGGGAGTCTCATATCGGGCATGCGGACAATGTGACCCGTCCATCGGAGCTGATCGAGCATGGTCAAAGCTTCGATGATCGAGATGTTGGCCTGAGCCAGAACACTGACTTTGGTGCGCCTATCCTGCCAATGGATTTGCAGGATCTTGCGGAGGCAGCAGATATAATATAAGATAGTCACTAAATATAAGATAGTCACTAAATATAAGATAGTCACTAATGGGGATAGTGTAGGAAAGTGGAGATGAGGTGGAAGATCAGCCATGATCTTATTGAATGGCGGAGCAGGCTCAAAGGGCCAAATAGCCTACTCCCGCTCCTCTTTCTTATATTCTAATAAATCCAATAAGGAATTCAGGAGAAACTTCATTATCCAGAGGGTGGTTAGAATGTGGAACTTGCTACCACGTAGAGAGTTGAGGCATATATAGCATAGATGCATTTAAGGGGCAGCTAGATAAGTACATGAGGCAGAAAGGAATAGAAGGTTATGCTGATAGGGTTAGATTAAGCAGGGTGGGAAGCCTTCTTGAAAAAGTGCAACATCCCCACCGACACCTGGGAACCCCTGGCCCAAGACCGCACAAAGTGGAGGAGAAGCATCTGGGAAGGCGCTGAACACCTCGAGTCTCTTCGCCGGGAGCAAGCGGAAGCCAAGCGCAGGCAGCGGAAGGAGCGCACGTCAACCCAAGCGCCCCACCCACCCCTTCAACCACCGTCTGCCCCACCTGTGACAGAGACTGTTGGTCCCGCATTAGACTCATCAGTCACCTGAGAACTCATTTTTAATGTGGAAGCAAGTCATCCTCGGTTCCGAGGGACTGCCTAAGAAGAAGAGGTTCATGTGGAGCATAAACACCGGCATAGGCCAGGGCTGAATGGCATGTTCCTGTGCTGTAAATTCTATGTAATTATTCAGCTTAAAAACATAATACTGAGGGATTAAGTGATGCAGTAAGTTAGATGCTAGCTGTAGTGTATGTATCCGTCTACCTTTAAGAAAACCATTGTATGTAACCGTTCACCTTTAAGAGAACTATTTTAGGTGTGGCACTACTTTGTTGGCTTCTGTATACTGTAATACCGACGGTGACCACACCGGTATATAAGTGCTGTGTCAGGATTTATTTGGCAGATTCGCCCTGACCTTCGAATAGTAAAGTCCTGTTTTAAGTTACTCTGGTAGTCTGTGTATTAATTAACTAAACAACCCACAGACTTTACAGTGGCGACGAGTCCGATCGTACCCTGCGGCAACAATACTTCCGAAGCAGTTAACGAGCGTCGAGAAGAGGCAACCGCCCTCGTCGTTCTGCTGGGAGAAAACTCGAGGCTGCAGAACTAGAAAGGAAGAAGAAGTTAGAGACAAAGACTTCCATCAGCAACAGGCACTGACTGTCCCTTCTGCCACGGTGAGGAGTGAGCCGATCAGCACGAGAAGCAAGGCGGCCACGGTGACTGTGAGTAAGGGAAAGTAAAAAGAATAACCGGAGGATAAGGGCGGTGCACTCGACCACGGTCGAGGGGGAAAGGAGCCGGACAGAAGTCGGGTCCAGAGGCGCTGAGACTGGGGCAGCGTGGAGCAAGGAAGCCGCGGTACAGACAGGCTGGGGGACGCAACGGCGTCGTGAGACAGCTAGACCGCGACCGGCGAAAAAGGCCGGGCAGCGACCGAAGCCACGAAACGCTGTGACCGGGAGCGTAGGCGCGGGAAGAGATAAACTCAGCCGCAGCCGGGGAGGGAAGCACCGGACTGCGAGAGGGCTGGGAGGCGCGATTGGGAGCCGAGTGAGCGGGAAAGGCAGAGCCGACCAAGGGGGAACTGAGCGAGAGCCAGTCCAGCGGCTGAAACTGTTCTCCGTCAACGGGGTGTACCCAGCGCCGGTAGAGCCGAGCGAGCGGGAGAGAGACAGAGCCCGAGCAAGGGGAACCGAGCGAGAGCCAGCCCAGCGGCTGAAACTGTTCGCCGTCAACGGGGTGTACCCAGCGCCGGTTGCCCTGCCGAGAAAAGGGAAAGCCCTGAAGCCGACGCGCAGGCTGTGAAACTGAAAGCCAGCGGCCGTCGCCCGTGGGGAAAGTGTACCCCTCCCGCTAGGGAAGAAACGCGGGAAGCCGCCATTAGGCGGGGAATAAGACAGAAGCGGGAAACCGCCATTGAAGTGGGCGGGGGAGAGAAGATAAGCGCGGGAAACCGCCATTTTCGCGGGAACCGCCATCTTGGAAAAAAATAAAAGAAAATTTAAAGAAATAATTCGTGGCGTTATCAGGAAGAGAGGAAGATGCCTAAGCGTGGTAACATCAACGATTTTAATTCCGAGGTAGAAGACTGGGCCACGTATGTGGAACGCATTGAGATCTATTGTGAGGCCAATAAAATAGAAGAAGATGACAAAGCTATAACCTTGCTAAACTCGATGGGCGCGAAGACATACGGGCTCTTGAAGCATCTACTAGCACCAGCTAAACCGGCGGATCAGACTTTCGATGATATTGTGACTGTTCTGAAGGATCACTTGAACCCCACACCGTTGATGTTGGCGGAACGATTCAAATTCTATGCGAGAACGCAAAGGAAAGGCGAAAGCAACGCAGAATACTTGGTCGAACTGCGTAGACTAGCGAAACACTGCCAGTTTGGAGGGAATCTGACAGAGGCATTGCGAGACAAGTTCGTGTGCGGGTTGTCAAAGGAAGGAACGCAAAAGCGACTACTTGAAGAGAACGACCTTACACTTGACAGGGCTGTCCTTATTGCAGCATCGCACGAAGCCGCAGCGAAGGGAACTGCGGAAATGCAGCTAAAGGCAGCGGCACTCAGTGTGGATCAAATTACCTCGAGTACAACAAAATGCTATCGTTGTGGGAAGACAACACACGACCAGAACCAATGCTGGTTTAAGAACCAGGAATGTAGGAAATGTGGCAAACTGGGTCACATAGCTAAGGTATGCCGGTCAGGGAAGAAGACCAACAACCAAAGGAAGCCATCACAGGAAAAGTACAACAAGGTACACAAGGTGGCTGAGAAGAGTTCAGACGAACAGAATTCGGACTCAGACCCAAACGGCCAGGAGCTGGGCAGTCTGAGAATTCACAATGTGAGTAAGGAAGCTGACCTACAAACTATCTGGGTCATGCTAAAAATAGCTGGAGTCCAAGTGAAAATGGAGTTGGACACTGGATCAGCTCTATCAGTCATAAATCGAAGGGATTACCACCGGCTATTCTCACATATACCCTTAAGAGATACCAAGTTCGTATTGCAGACATACACGGGGCATAAAGTATACCCCATGGGGAAGATAAGAGTCAAGGTGAGAGATGGGGGTAAAGAACACCCAAGAATGAACTTATACGTACTACCTGAGGGAGGACCACCACTTCTGGGACGGGAGTGGATCAAGAAAATAGACATGGAATGGCACTATCTAAAAGCCATAACGAGTGAGGACTCGGGGCAGACAATCAGCTCAGATTCTGAAACGGATGACGATAAGACCAACCCAAATATGAAAGACAAGGCTAAAATGGACTTGCCGACTAAGGTTGGAAGAACGAAGGCATGCATAAAGGCTTATGCTCCAGAGAAGAACAAAGTTTCAGAACAGAACTCCACCGAACAACGACAACATAGTTTGACAGAGAATTCTGAGTCTGTTCAGTTTACGGACATATTCATGACTGACGAACACCGAGCTCGGACTCAACTTTATTTCAAATTACGACAGCAAGTAGAACAAGTGAGTTACCGTCTCGAACAAGAGATGAAAACAATGAAAAAGTTCTATGACACCGAATGGGAGAATCTGGAAAGACAACAGAAGCAGCTAGCTCAAGCAGAGAGCGACCATAGAGCCATTGTGACCAATTACCGATCACACCTCCCTTATGCTGTTCAGGAGTTAGAATATTTGCAGGAAGGAGCAAATGAAGAGGAATCTTCAGGAAGCCAGGATCTTATTCCCGTTCTTCTCTACGACTCCTTACAAGCAGAGTTTGAGAAGTTGAAGGAACAGTATGAACAGGCCCAGGCTACAATCCTGGAGGGGATTAACTCGGCAACCTCCGAAAAGCTAGTTTCAGTAGAAGCATATGAGCAACTAAAGGTTGAACATGAGCAAGAAGTCCAAAGGCTGCAGGAAATTCTTGATGAGCTCAAGGCCAAGACAGACTCATCGGTAGAAGTTCCATCCATAGATGAGAAATTAGAGGTGAAAGACATGGCAGAACATGAAAGACAAGATGTCCAAGAACTCATAAAAATATTGAAGGAAACCCAAGACAAATATGAGGCGGCAATGACCGAGGTTCAACAACTTGAAGAACAGATTCAACTGAGAATCCTTTCAGTGGAAGAAAAGGAAACTGTAAGAAACACAGAGACTGTAAGAATGGCCCCTGAACATGAGCTAGAGAGCATCAAGGCGCAACTTCTCCGAGCGCTGAAAGCCAAAGTACAAGAGGAAAAGAAGGTGAAAGCATTGGAGGAAAAGGTGGATGAAATGGAGAAGACTCTGATCCACAGTGTTCCCGTGGAAGAGTTAACGGTCAGCCAACTCCTTCATATGCTGAGGGACAAGACTCTGCAATGGGAACAATCTGAACACGAGCTTCAATCTTCAAAGGGAAGGAGTTCGGAGCTCTCAAAAGTTATGGAAATAGCTGAGGTTGCAACACAGATTTTACTGGGATGCCAAAAGTACGCTGAATCACGTCTATGTGAACAACAGAATGTTGAAACAGCTGCTCCAGTAGAAGGATTGAATAGCCCGATCAATCAATCCCCGATGGAAGGGGAAGTATTGAAATCACAAATGAGGTCATTAGTGAAGGATTTGCAGGAAACCCAGGAAGAGCGGGATGACTATGAACGCATGAAGAAGTCTCTTCAGGAAAGATGTCTAGGGAGGGAACAACAGTCGGCTAACGTCCAGTTGGATAAGGAAGAAGTAGCAGGCCCTCTCGCTAGACTAGTTCAGGACGACACCGAATATTACCATGACCTGTTGAGTGACACGGAATATTACGAGGACTTGGTCTGCCCAGCTTGTGATGAAAACTCCCAAAGTGCATAAAATCAGGATGAAGCACTTAAAGTCTAAGGAACATAGGGAGATGGTGGCGCTACAGCTGGCAGCTGATAAGGGAGCCCCGAGAGTCTCCAAGAAGCAGAAAAGAAAAAGACGAAGCAGAAGGTGATAACCATCTAAATCATTATCACTTCTACCAGATCATGTACGTGGGCCCTACGAAGGGAGCCAAATCAGTTGGCAAGTAGGAAAAATTACCAAGGCAGTCCAGCTGTTTGTAAAAGTCAGCACTGCTGGTTCAGCAGGACGGAAGTTCAAGCTGTTAAGTCAAGGGAAAGACTATTGGATGAGTCACGCTAGCAATGTGAACCGGCTACACCACAGAGATGTTGTTCGGACCGAGTCAAGACCAGAGACTGAATCTGTGAACTGTTCCCGCAGAGACTGAATCTGTAAACTGTTTCCCGCATAGATTATACCTGTGAATTGTTTTACATTAAGTTGAATATATGTTATGTTTAATGGGGGACTAAGTATGTTGTAAGCTAAAAAGGGAGGATTGTAGTGTATGTATCCGTCTACCTTTAAGAAAACCATTGTATGTAACCGTTCACCTTTAAGAGAACTATTTTAGGTGTGGCACTACTTTGTTGGCTTCTGTATACTGTAATACCGACGGTGACCACACCGGTATATAAGTGCTGTGTCAGGATTTATTTGGCAGATTCGCCCTGACCTTCGAATAGTAAAGTCCTGTTTTAAGTTACTCTGGTAGTCTGTGTATTAATTAACTAAACAACCCACAGACTTTACACTAGCCTTTTACCTCTGTGTTAAATTCCCAGCCATCGCTGATGGAGTGAAAGTAGGGAGTGCTCTCCTAAGACTGGGAACAGAGCACTTCTGTATTTAACCATGTTTCACCTGACCTACCAGTGGCTGATGATGATTCTGGAGAAGTGGAAAGTGTTCCACTCTCCAGCACTAACATCCCTAGTTTTGACGAGCACAAAAAAAAGTCACAAAGTGAAAAGAAAAGTTGTAATAATAAAACAACAATTATCCATATTTGGATATATAAATGTGAAATGTTTCGGGGGTGCTCAACAATGTCCCCCCGTAAGCCGCACTGCCTCCTGCGCGGCCTGCTTCCCCCAATGTGCAACCCATTCGAATCTTTGCGCATGTGTGGTACCTGTGGCTCAGTTGGTAGCACACTCGCCTCCGAGTCAGAAAGTTGTGGGTTCATAGTTCCACTCCAGGAACCTGAGCGCATACAGCTAGGCTGACACTCCAGTGCAGTGCTGAGGAAGTGCTGCACTGTCAGAGGTGCCGTCTTCACATAAGACATTAAACCGAGGCCCTGTCTGCTTTCTCAGGTGGATGTAAAAGATCCCACGGCACTATTTTGAAGAAGAGCAGGGGAATTAACCCCAGTGCCCTGGCCAATATTAACTCTCAACCAACATAACCAAAAAAAAACAGATTATCTGGTCATTATCACATTGCTGTTTGTGGGAGCTTGCTGTGTGCAAATTGGCTGCCGGGTTTCCCACGTTTACAACAGTGACCACACTCCAAAAGTACTTCATTGGCTGCATAGCGCTTTGAGACATCTAGTGGTTGCGAAAGGCGCTATAGAAATGCAAGTCTTTCTATTTACCTGCAGTGTAAAAGCCGGTGAGCGGGATGCGCGGGACCTTGCAGATGACGGCGCAGCCGCGCAGCTTAGCGGGAACATTGGTGCTCCGATAACAGCTTTTATCGTAATGTTTTAAGAAATTTTGTTAAATCAGCTTGTGTTACACTAGCACAGGATCTAACAGTGATAATAAATTGCAGGCTGAGCTGTACTGTTAATGCTCAGGCAATCAGTCCAAACTGATTTAATTACTGGGAATGTACTGTTCGTAATGTTTTATAATTAAAGACTCATTCTTCCCTGGCCTCAGAACTCAATTAAAATGTATACTTTATTAAGCATAGCACTCACAGCATATATATTCTAAAGAAATACAGCCAAGAAAGTTGAACACTGCCCGTTTTATAGTATATTTTAAACATTTTACCTTTCTTCCGCTTCATAAAAAAATTACATCTGTTTTTTGAACGGTTGGATTGCTTTAGAAGAGCATGTTATAAGATATGACTTTTTACTGACTTTGGCCAACAAAATCCACATAGTACAACTAACTATGATCATAAAATGATAATTTAATCATTTCATCAGTTTTTAATCATTGTCCCCTTTGCCTGCATTTCTCCTGTTTCTCTCTCATCTTTTCATAATTCCCCATGTGGAACAGAATAACCTTTCCATTGTGTGTGAGATTATCTTTCTCATGGATTCCAGGAGTGTGCCAGTGGTTGCAGATAACATCATTTATATCAACAAAAAGCAGCAGAATGCATCCTTCCCCCAACCCCTTATGAATGTAACTTATTATTGCTACAGTTTTCTATTTACTCGAGTTAGTTATGAACCCAACAGGGGCACATACAAAATATAATGGCCCGTAATTTCCGGTAGGAGGCTTCCTGCGTGCAGATGCCTCCTATCGGAACAAAAAATCTACGCTCTTACCTGAGGGCTCCCGAGGTGCGGACACTTCCACTCCTGGGCCTCTCCGAACTCGAAATGTGCAGGGCCCACGTATCCCAGGCAGTTCGCAAGCCTCCCTGGGATCACGTTGGCCAGATAGACCCGTCAAATATATGAATGGAGATCACCCCAAAAACACACGAAAACATTAAATAAATGTTTAAAACACCATCACGTTTTTAAAATTAGTTAAAATTACATTAAATAAAATATTTTAAACAAAAATTTAATTTTTTGAAAAAAATAATTAACGTTTTTTACAGGGCTAAAAATAAACTTACCTTTTTTTTAAAGTATTTTTAAATTATAAATTACTTTTTTCAACTCTTATGCTGGTAAAAGCAGGCCTTATGCCTGTGCTTCACATGCCTGAAACTGGTATTTCCGATGTCCCTACGGGTGTGCACACAGCTCGTACACACCCATAGGCATCGGAAAAGATGGGCCCTTGTCTTTAAACTTATGAAGGGGTTTGATAGGGTAGAGGAAGGGAAGATGTTTCCACTTGTGGGGGAGCCCAAAACTAGTGGACACACATTTAAGATAGTCACTAATAAATCCAATAGGGAATTCAGGAAAAACCTCTTTACCTAGAGAGCAGTTAGAAGGTGGAACTTGCTACCACAAGGAGTAGTTGAGGCAAATAGTATCGATGCGCTTAAGGGGAAGCTAGATAAGTACATGAGGGAGAGAGGAATAGAAGGTTATGCTGATAGGGTGAGATGAAGTAGGGGTGGGAGGAGGCTCGTGTGGAGTACAAACACCGTCACGGACCAGTTAGGCCGAATGGTCTGTTTCTGTGCTGCAAATTCTATGCAATATGTAAAAATTAAAAATGCCATTTTTTCTAACTGCCATAGTAGGAAGCTTGGAAGTTTAACTGCAGCATTTAACTAACTGAACAACTAGGCCCTGGGTTTCCTTTCCAAATCAGTATAAAAATTATCGTAAACTCATTAGGCGGTGGCAGTACATAAGAACATAAGAAACAGGAGCAGGAGTCGGCCATTCGGCCCCCCGAGCCTGCCCCGCCATTCAATGAGACCATGGCTGATTCAATCTTGGCCTCAACACCACTTCCCCGCTCTCTCCCCGTACCCCGTGACTCCCTGTAGCTCAAATGTCTGTCAATCTCCGCCTTGAATATATTCAGTGACTCCGCCTCCACAGCTCTCTGGGGTAGAGAATTCCAAAGATTCACGACCCTCTCAGAGAAGAAATTCCTCCTCATCTCCGTCTTAAATGGGTGACCCCTTATTCTGAAACAGTGCCCCTTAGTTCTAGATTCCCCCATGAGGGGAAACATCCTCTCAACATCCACCCCGTCAATCCCCCTCAGAATCTTATATGTTTCAATAAGATCACCTCTCGTTCTGCAGACGCAGAGGGATGCGGTTCTGCTCTTTCCACCGATCAGAAGTTGTGGTGCATTCGGGAGTGGTTGCACAATATGCCTGCCCACAAATGCCACGCACATGAACTTACGTCATCTGATGTACTTTCCATCCTTTGTACCCTAGCTTTAGTTACATAAGGGAAGTGGATAAATAGTTGAAAAAAAGAAACTTAAAAGGGTATTGGGGAAAGGACATGCGAGTGAGACTAAGTTGATAGTTCTTTCAGAAATTTGCAATGGATTGAATGGCTTCTATTTTGTAAAGTTCTATGATTTTATAATCCTTATGTATAGTTACTGACATCATTTTTCCTGACAAAGTTACCTCAGATAAAGTTCATACTGTGCATTTATCACCAAAATTAAAACTAATTCAGAGTTACCTGGACAGTGTCAGTCCTCAGGCAGTTTCCATTGCGAGATAAGAAATGCCAGGCAAAGACTATCACCAACAAGAGAGTCTAACCACCTCCCCTCGACATTCAATGGCATTACCATCATCGAATCCCCCACCATCAACATCCTGGGGGTCACCATTGACCAGAAACTTAACTGGACCAGCCACATAAATACTGTGGCTACAAGAGCAGTTCAGAAGCTGGCTATTCTGCGACAAGTGACTCACCTCCTGACTCCCCAAAGCCTTTCCACCATCTACAAGGCACAAATCAGGAGTGTGATGGAATACTCTCCACTTGCCTGGATGAGTGCAGCTCCAACAACACTCAAGCAGCTCGACACCATCCAGGACAAAGCAGCCCGCTTGATTGGCACCCCATCCACCACCTTAAACATTCACCCCCTCCACCACTGGCGCACCATGGCTGCAGTGTGGACCATCTACAAGATGCACTGCAGCAACTCACCAAAGTTTCTTTGACAGCACCTCCCAAACCTGTGACCTCTTCCACCTAGATGCCAAGGGCAGCAGGCACATGGGAACATCACCACCTCCAAGTTCCCCTCCAAGTCACACACCATCCTGTCCTGGAAAAATATTGCTGTTCCTGCATCATCGCTGGGTCAAAATTCTGAAACTCCCTCCCTAACAGCACTGTGGGAGTACCTTCACCACACGGTTTGCAGCGGTTCAAGATGGCGGCTCACCACCACCTTCTCGAGGGCAATTAGGGATGGGCAATAAATGCTGACCTTGCCAGCGATGCCCACATCTCCTGAATGAATTTTAAAAAGTGGAGGGCCACTGTATACACACAGCAAGTTGTGGTACACTCTGTAAATGAACACTCTTGCTGTATATTGTTAACATATGTTTTACACCACAACTGTAATGATCAGTAACATGTCATCCTAGAATGGTACACTAGGTGGAGCTGTATGTTTAAATACTGGGCTACCCACAATGCACTAGGCTACCCACAAGGCAGTAGTCAAGATGGATGCCTGTACACTAGTCACATGGCTGAATAAATCACTAGCTCAAGCTAGCTGTTCATAATGAAAACTGTTATGTCCGTGTATCTTAATGTTGTGTCCTTCAGTAATCAGACAACAGACTGCAGTGAATGATTCAACAGGTGTTTACTGAATGAGGGTTACTCTAGAACTAACTCTACAGATCACTACTCTGGGTTTATATACAGGTGTGATCACTGCCGGTACTACAGTGTACAGGAGCTGTAAAAAGTAGTTCCCTCCCTTAAGGTATATATACATTACATACATTACAATTCCTCCCCTTTTAGATTAACAGTACCATAATACTCATTTAACAATTAACATTTTTAATATACAATGTTATATGAAAATAGTCCATTCATATATTCAGTCTCTGGGGAGGCTTCCTGATTCTTTCTGGATAATGCCTTTCCCGAGTGTCTCGCTCTTGGTGCGGAGGCGATTCTAGCACCCTGTCGTCAGTTGATTCATCAGCTTCCAATGCTACTGTTTCTGAGGTAGATGCGACCTGTACATCGGGTTCCTCACCAGGTACGTATGGCCGAGACATGGGGTTGACTCGTTCCTGTGACTCTAGGATCTGGTCAGCATGGCATCTCACAATGTTCTCCCCAACATCCACTGTGTACATTAGTGGCCCCTGCCGTGTGCATATCGTTCCTGGTTGCCATTTCTCTGTTCGGTAGTCACGGGCCAAGACTGGTTGCCCTACATTGAAGCTCCTTGTCGGCTTCTCATTGATGTGCTGGAATTGCTTACTCTCAACATCTCTTCGTACATTTGGTCTGAGCAAATCCAGATGAGATCTCAACCTTCGGTTAAAGAACATCATGGCCGGGGCCTGGTTGGTGACTGCATGTGTCGCATTTCTGTAGGCTGACAGGAAATTTTCCACCTTATGCTGCAGTGGAATGTCGTCATCGCACATGGCCTTTACTGCTTTTTTAAAGGTTTGTACGAACCTCTCAGCCAATCCATTTGTGCCTGGATGATACGGGGCGGATATGTAATGCCTTACCCCATTCCTTTTCATAAATCTTCGAAACTCTTCGGACACAAACTGTGGTCTGTTATCAGAGCAAATCTGCTCTGGCAAGCCGTTCCTGGCAAAAATGGTCCGTAGGACTGCAATAGTTTTCTCCGTGGTGGTGGAGGACATTTTGATCACCTCAGGCCATTTCGAGTGCGCATCCACGGCTATTAAAAACATTGAGTCCATCAATGGACCAGCAAAATCAATATGCACCCGTTGCCATGGAGATGAGGGCCACTCCCATGGGTGTAGAGGGGCATGTGGTGGTGCATTTTGGACCTTCTGGCATCCTGAGCAGCTCTTTGTCAGGTCCTCAATTTGCTGATCGATGCCCGGCCACCACACATAAGCCCTAGCAAGGCTTTTCATTTTCACCCCTCCCAGATGACCTTCGTGAAGCTCATTGAGCACTCTCTCCCTTAACTTGGGTGGAATTACCACTCGGGATCCACACATCAAGGTCCCCTGGCATACTGACAGCTGTTCTCTTCTGGATGAGAATGCTGGCAACAGTGAGTCGCCATGTGCTGGCCATCCCTTCACCGTCAAATCATAATCGAGACAGTGTCGGGTCATTTCGGGTCTCCTTCTCTATACCAGCGTTAGTTACTGGCAAGCATTCAATTATAGTCGAATGAAATATTTCGACAGGATCCACTGCTGGTGCTTCCTCCGCAGTAGGCAGTGGCAGGCGTGATAGCCCATCAGCGTTTCCATGCTGTTTCATGCCCTTATACTCGATTTCATATTGGTGCGCCCCTAGAAAAAGGGAACATCTTTGTAGCCGTTGCGCAGTCATCACCGGAACGCCCTTCTTTGGATTAAAGGTGGAGTCAAGTGGTTGGTGGTCAGTCAGCAAGGTGAACTTCTGCCCGTGCAGATAGTGATTGAACTTTTTCACTCCCCACACTAGGCTGAGGGCCTCCCTGTCAATCTGGGCGTAGTTACGCTCGGCTGAGGTTAGTGACCGAGACGCAAAGGCTACTGGCCTCTCCGAGCCGTCCGGGAATTTGTGCGACAGCACCGCTCCAATGCCATAGGGTGACGCATCACACGCCAACCGAATTGGTAGTGCTGGGTTGAAATGAGCCAACACCTCTTTTGATGTGATCAATGCTTTGCTCTTCTGGAAAGCTCGTTTACATTCGTAACTCCACTTCCATGGTACCCTCGTTTGCAGTAGGGTGTTCAGTGGGTGTAGTACGGTAGACAAATTCGGCAAGAACTTATGGTAGTAGTTCACCAGCCCGAGGAACGACCTCAGTTGTGACACATTTTCCGGTGCTGGAGCCTTGACTACTGCCTCAATCTTTTCAGGGGACTTATGTAACCCCTCTTTATTAATAACGTGGCCACAATACGAGGTCTGCTTCTGCAAAAACTCGCATTTGTGGTGATTAGCTCGGAGCCCATATTCCTTCAATCTAGTGAGCACCTGCTCCAGGTTGGCGAGGTGATCACTGTCATTTTCGCCCTTGACCAGGATGTCATCCAAATAACACTGGGTCCCTGGAATCCCTTGCAGGACTTGTTCCATTGCCCTTTGCCAAATAGCCGGAGCTGATGCTACCCCGAACACCAGCCGGTTGTATTGGTAGAGACCTTTATGAGTGTTGATCGTGAGGTACTGTTTCGAGGCTTCTTCTACCTCCATTTGCAGGTACGCCTGGGCCAGATCAATCTTAGTGAAGCGTTTCCCTTCAGATAGCGAGGCGAAAATATCTTCAATCCACGGAAGCAGATATTGTACAGTGTGAAGGACTGGGTTCTCTGTCACCTTAAAGTCCCCACAGATGCGAACCTTCTTTGGTTCCCCAGGCATATTACTCAACGACCTCTTCATTACAGGAACGATGGGTGTAGCCCACTCACTCCAGTCCACTTTGGACAGTACTCCTGAACGTTCCAAACCTTCCAGTTCTGCTTCGACGGCTGGGCAGATCGCTTAAGGTACCGGTCTGGCCTTAAAAACTTTGGGCTTGCATTTTCCTCTATTTTGATCGTTGCTGTTATGCCTTTTAGTGTTCCGAGTCCCTGCTGGAACACTTCTTGTGCATCAGTTAGCATTTTTGACAGTCATCCAGGTGTGACGTCGTCATCCTTTTTGGCATCTACAGTCAGTGCTTGTATGGAATGCCAATCTAGCTGTATCTTCCGGATCCATTCCCGTCCTAGTAGTGGTGGTCCTCCATCTGGCAGTACATATAGGTCCATTTTTGGTGTTTCCTTGCCGTTATATATAACGTTCACCCTTATTTTTCCTTTGGGGTAGAATTTTTGCCCCGTGTACGTCTTCAAGACAATCTTTGTATCTCTCAAGGGTATATGTGAGAATAGCCGCTTGTAGTCCCTTCGGTTTATGACTGTTAGGGCTGATCCTGTGTCCAATTCCATTTTCACTTGGACTCCTGCTATCTTGAACGTGACCCAGATAGTTTGGTGATCCTCCGTTTTGATCACATTATGTAGTTTCAGACAACCCAGCTCCTTGTTTCTGGAGTCTGTATCACTCTTCTTTTCGCCTGAACTACTCTCCATCACCTTATGTACCTTCTTGTACTTCTCCTGTGGAGATTTCTTGCTGCTGGTTTTCTTTCCCGACCTGCAGGCTCTTGCTATGTATCCTACTTTTCCACTCTGTCTGCACACTTTGTCCTTGAACCAGCAATCATTATGGTCGTGTGTTGTTCTGCCGCAGCGACAGCACTTCACTGTTCCGTGTGACATTTCATTTGTGCCATATTCTTGCGGTCTCCGTTGTATCTCTGCAGCACCCCGTGCTGCTGCTTCGTGTGATACTGCAATGCTGAAAGCCTTGTCCAGCTTAAGATCCTTTTCTGATAGGAGCCGTTTCTGGGTTCCTTCACTTTGAAGCCCACACACAAACTTGTCCCTTAAAGTATCTGTTAGTCCCGTTCCAAACTGGCAGTGTTTCGATAGCTTGCGCAGTTCCATTAAATGCTCAGCATTACTTTCATCTTTATGCTGGTTCCTTTTGTGAAACTTAAATCTTTCTGCTATCAGCAGCGGTGTGGGGCTTAAGTGGTCCTGTAGGATTGACACTATGTTTTCAAAATCCTTTTCTACTGGCTTCTCTGGGGTTACTAGGTTTTGTAGTAAGCCATACGTTTTTGCACCCATTGAATTCAACAATACCAGCACTTTCTTGTCATCTGGCGCTTCATTCGCCTTGCAGTATACTTCTATGCGTTCGACATATGTCGTCCAATCTTCGACTTCATTGTTGAATGCTGTAATACTGCCACTCTTCGGCATTTTTGGGTGTGGTTAGACTGGCTTAAAATGGCGTCTCCCGCGCTTTCCTTTCTTCCCCGCTGCGGCTTAAAATGGCGTCTCCCGCGCTGCTGCCAACGCCGCTCTCGGCGGTCCTCGTGGCAAATGGCGACGCCCTGTGGGTTTCGTGCGCTGCTCCTGCGCTGCTGCCAATGCCGCTCTCTGCGGTCCTCATGGCAATGGCAGCGCCTCGCGTTTTCCTGCGCGCCTCTCTCCCCCGTTGATGCTGCTCGGCCCTTGACCACCGGCTGCACTCTGCGCTCTCTCGTCTCTCTCCCCCGTTGACGCTGCTCGGTCCTGAATACCGGCTGCGCCCTGTGCGCTCTGCCCTCTCTCTCTCCCCCGTCGACGTTGCTCGGCCTTTTTCTGTGCCGCTCGGTCGGGCTCTAGCCCGCCGCTGTCCGGGAAGGGTCTGCGCAGTACCTGTTGCCAGCCCGTTTCGCTGGACCACCGTGACTGGAAAGCCAAGCCTGGCTCTCGACAGCCTCCTCTGCGATGCTCAAATCTCCGCTGGATGACTGGGCGGTTGCCCGTGGTCGACGCCCGTGCTTCTGGACTCGACCTCCTTCCACTGTTCTCCAGGATCGAATCCCTGGGAGGTGATGCAGAGTTGCAGGTAGGTTCAAATCTGCGTCGTCGCCAATGTTATGTCCGTGTATCTTAATGTTGTGTCCTTCAATAATCAGACAACAGACTGCAGGGAACGATTCAACGGGTGTTTACTGAATGAGGGTTACTCTAGAGCTAACTATACAGATCACTACTCAGGGTTTATATACAGGTGTGGTCACTGCCGGTACTACAGTATACAGGAGCTGTAAAAAGTAGTTCTCTCCCTTAAGGTATATAGGCCTAGAAATTGGGTTTTGGCTTAGCCAGGGCTTTAGCGCCGGAAATTAGTGCCGGCGCTAAGTCCCCTGCGCGCGCCAAAAATTCAGTGGCGCCGCGCCCAAACGGCTGCCGATGCTACTGAAGGGTCTTAGCGCCTGGAAAAGGGCGCTAACTGCCGTTTCGCGCCGGAATTCCGGCGCTGCGGCACCCGATGCGGTGCGGCAGGCTGGGGAAGTGCAGGCCTCCTCCTTCCGTTAAGGAGGAGCTGCCTGCACCCGGCCGCGGCCCGCGCAAATCTGCTTAAACATGAGCCCGGCACCTCGGACAAGTGCCGGGCTTGCATCTGTTCCGGTGGGGGGGGGGAGAGAAGTCCGGGGAGGGAGCTGCGGGCAGGCGGCCGGCGGGAAAGCGGCCGGCCGCCGCGGGGCCTTTAATGCGCCGGCGCTAACTGCAGTAAGGCACCTCTGACAAAACGCTGGTTGCGGCTGCCACGGGCGAGGCGGCCGCAACTCAATTTCGGAGTTCGGGCGGGTTACCACGGCAACCGGGACGCTGCGCACACCGATGACGTCATCGGTGCCGGCGCAGCGCTACCGGAGCAACGCCGATTTAGGGCCCCAGGGAATTTCACTACTGGCCATAACTCCGGCGCAAGGCCCTCTAGCGCCTCAAATGAGGCGCTAAGGCTACTGAATTTTCAGCCGGTATACATTACATACATTACAAAAACGTCTATTTATTTATGAACATAACAACAACCAGTCCAAAAAGTGATGCTGCTGAATAGGCTTAGAATGCATGCAGCCTTAATTGCATTCTGGGAGTAGTAGTGTACAATTGACTTGCAGAGTGATAGCGGGCAATTTTGCAGTGAGTCATACTGGTGCCTCTTGGGAGTTGTAGATGGCTAAGCCCCTTCATTCGCCTGATAGAATGATACGTCACAGAAGCCCCATGAACTCAAGCCCAATGCTTTCAAGAGAGGGACAGGCCTTCAAAGCAAAATGTTATTAGCGACATATAAAACAGACAAAATGCAACCGTATAGGTTTAATCTTTTTCTTGTGAAACTTTGTGTTTTTAGTACTTTATAAAGTTAATTTTCAGTATTAAGTCTTAGTGAGAAAAGAAGTGCGATCTCCGTGCTCTTCCTTTTTCATTGATAGTTTTTCATGACTGCTCATTGTTGACTGTTGGTTTTCTTATGTCCTTAGTTGTTCTTCAGTGCTAGATTTTGTACCCGGTTTCGATTGGTATGCCCTCTAATTAGCCAGTTGTAATTTATTGCTGTTTTAGAAATATGACTTTTGAACCAATCAGGAACCAGTATGATATATAAATTTTCATGTACGGAGCTGTGTCGCTAAAGGGTGACACCCAATGTGTGAAGTGTGACACCCAATGTTTAAAGTTTAAAGTGTGACACCCATGTTTAATGTCTGAAGGGTGACACCCATGTTTAATGCCTGAAGGATGACACCCATGTTTAATGTCTGAAGGATGACACCCATGTTTAATGTCTGAAGGGTGACACCCATGTTTAATGCCTGAAGGATGACACCCATGTTTAATGTCTGAAGGATGACACCCATGCTTAATGTCTGAAGGATGACACCCATGTTTAATGTCTGAAGGATGACACCCATGTTTAATGTCTGAAGGATGACACCCATGTTTAATGTCTGAAGGATGACACCCATGTTTAATATCTGAAGGATGACACCCATGTTTAATATCTGAAGGATGACACCCATGTTTAATGTCTGAAGGATGACACCCATGTTTAATGCCTGAAGGATGACACCCATGTTTAATGTCTGAAGGATGACACCCATGTTTAATATCTGAAGGATGACACCCATGTTTAATATCTGAAGGATGACACCCATGTTTAATATCTGAAGGGTGACACCCATGTTTAATGCCTGAAGGATGACACCCATGTTTAATATCTGAAGGATGACACCCATGTTTAATGTCTGAAGGATGACACCCATGTTTAATGTCTGAAGTAAGACACCCATGTTTAATGTCTGAAGGATGACACCCATGTTTAATGTCTGAAGGATGACACCCATGTTTAATGTCTGAAGGATGACACCCATGTTTAATGTCTGAAGGATGACACCCATGTTTAATGTCTGAAGTAAGACACCCATGTTTAATGTCTGAAGGATGACACCCATGTTTAATGTCTGAAGTAAGACACCCATGTTTAATGTCTGAAGGATGACACCCATGTTTAATGTCTGAAGGATGACACCCATGTTTAATGTCTGAAGTAAGACACCCATGTTTAATGTCTGAAGGATGACACCCATGTTTAATGTCTGAAGGATGACACCCATGTTTAATGTCTGAAGTAAGACACCCATGTTTAATGTCTGAAGTAAGACACCCATGTTTAATGTCTGAAGGATGACACCCATGTTTAATATCTGAAGGATGACACCCATATTTAATGTCTGAAGTAAGACACCCAGGGCTGGATTTTTCCAACCTTGGCGGGTCTGAGGCGGGCAGCTTCGGTGGCGTGTGGGGACCCCACATCTATCTCGATCCCGGCCTCCAACAAGATTTTCCATTGATAGGGCTTGTTAAGCCCGCCCTGTGAGGTTCCCGGCCAATTAATAGGAAGCGGGTCTGATGACATCATTTGATGACGCATCATCAGCCAGTTTCCTTAAAGGGAGCATGTCCACAATCATTTTGACAGCTGTGCTGTCAGTAATCTGCAGCATTGAGGTGCTACAAACATTGACAAGTACTGCACAGAGGTGCATGGCTGCACCCAGGCTCTCCCATTACTCCTTCCATATGCTTATGGAGGGAGTCACAGCATGCAGGGAGGTGCTCTTCCATCCTAATGGGCGGAAGAGACCTCCCCAGGAGACCAACGCAGCCTGGTTGCACATTGCACAGGAGGGCACAAGCAGGGATGTGGTCAGGAGGACCTGACTGCAGTGGTGCAAACCTTTTAATGATCTCAGTAGATCACAAAATGTTACTGCCAAGCCACAATCAACCTCATCCTGCTGTGCCACTCATCACATGCCCATCACTCTGCCTTCCCTACCCTACTCCTGCACATCTTTACTCACACCAACTTACCTTGCACCTACCACCCATCCCTCTCTATCTACATTATCACATCCCCCTCACACTCACCCTCATCCTAGTCCAAACATAAACTAACAACACACAAGGGTAGGCAGTTGGGTGTTATCGCCAATGTTCATGTAAAGTTTCTGTTAATGTGTTGTCAAACATTGAAATCTTTATTTTCAACACTTTGCCTTCTTGGACAGATTTGTGTGCACCTTTGGAACTGGCTTAGTGAGTTGCAGTAAATGGTGAGACATAACAGTAACCCCCCCCCCCCCAACACCCCCACCAATGATGATGAGTGTGAAAGGAATGACTTGGTCATTGTAGGGATGCTATATGGTGTTGGTGTGGGGTGGTGCCAACCAGGCGCATCATGTGACAGCCAGGGTGTACAGCGTCAAGTCAAGTAAATCTGGCCATGGCGAGACCATCCCTGGCCTCCCGGGCAGCAATGTGCTCGGGTGTTGATGCCCTGTGTCCTGTGCAGCATCATGTGATTGCAGAGAAGGTTGGTGCTGTTGCTGGTGCTGCTGGTGTGCCTGGTGATACTGGTGTGCCTGGTGATGTTGGTGTTGAGGCTGATCGTGGTGGGATTCTGAGGACCAAGGTGAGATTTTTTCAAGGGCACCGATGCTGATGGAATAGATGTGGTGTGGAGATGCCGGAGTTGGACTGGGGTGGACAAATGTAAGAAGTCACACAACACCAGGTTATAGTCCAACAGCTTTATTTGAAATCACAAGCTTTCAGAGCGCTGCTCCTTCGTCAGGTGATAGATGGCAGCTGAAGTTGAGATGACTGAAGCGATCTGTCAATGGTGAGAGAGGTTGCTCCAAGAAGGTGACACTGGCTACAGAGTTTGCTCCAAACACTTCAGCTGAAAAGTGTATTCCAAATCCTGAAGGCTCCAGCCTCTAAGATTGGAAATTGAACAGCTGTGAAATGGTAGCTTTTATACCACTTTTGCAGCTGTCAACTATTCACAGCAATGGAGAGTCATTGAAAACTCGACACACTTACCTGACGTGATCCCTGAGTGCCAGGAACCTCGTAAAAAAAATGGAAAAATCGTTAGAGCCTGGTAAAATGCTGCTTTAATACTTATAAATCATGCATCGCGATCCCACACCCATTTTCGGGGGCCATCCAATTTAGCCCCTGCAATATTTAATGTCTGAAGTGTGACACCCAATGTGTAATGTGTGAAGTGTTACAGGCAAAATGCAGGCTAGAGGCAATATTTTTATACACATAGGTAAGTACTAGCTGTGCTGATACTTTTAAAACCTGTCCTTCCTTCATACAGTCAAAGCCAGCTCTGAATGTGGGCTTAGAACTCCGTTTTTTTTATATCCCTCTCTCTGCGCAATTTCGTACATGATATATATGATGGGACTTTGGCATGGCCTTAACAGTCTTTAACAATCAAATTTTCTTTTGCTAATTCTCATTAACACGGATTTCAACAGTTATGAAATATCAAGTCACAGTTTTAAAAAAGTAATTATTTTGAAACTGACTAATTGGATTCCTCAATTATAATTGTAGCCACGTGTAATGTGGTAGTTATGTTGGGCATACCACAGTGTCCAAATTGTAAAATGCCTAACATTGTCGCACAGGACGTAGATTGCCAAACAATCTTGTTGAGTAAACTGGGAGCAGGGTGGGGGGTGGGGGGGTGGATGGTGGGACGGCGGCGGTGGGGACAAGGGGGGGGGGGGAAGGGGGAGTTGGCGGGGTGAAGAGGAAGCAAGAAAAGGTTACCCACACAAACATCAGAACAGAGCTAGCCACATACATTAAATATTTTATACGAGAGTGAACGGTAAGAAACTCCCCACAGGCCCCGCATTTTCACCATTGTTGGGTGCCGTGCCCAGCCACAATTCAATCATCACATGAAGGACATTTGATGATGGGTTAAGTTTGCTTAAAACGTTCTGACAAGGCCAGTAGTGTCCCCACACTTCCAAATAATCAGCTGTTCCCTCTTGGGAGGCCGAATTCACGGCGTCTTTCCCCTTACTGAAATTTAAAGCATTACAAACAATTCAAAATATTACAAGAATTGTTTTTGTAAGGGACCGTATTAAACAGCTTGTTTTTAAAAAAAAAATCTGATGTCAAGGTCTTATGATTTGTTTGCGGTGCCAATTTCAGCGACATAACCATGCGATTCAATCAGAGCGTACAAAGTCCAATTATGCCGTTAAAAGGCAGAAGCTGAGCATGGTGGGGTTTCCGCTGGACTAATAAGGAATGCCTGTTTTCAAGTGAACTTCTGGTTTGCCTCCAGCTTAAAATTTCATGACCAGCTCCTGCCTGCAATGTGGAAAAGGAATGCATGCGGCCCAAATTTGGGAGTGCTGCTGCAGAGATGTAAAGGTCTGCAGCAGCCTTTTAAAGTGGAATTGATCCCGAATTCTTACTTCCTTACTTACTTGCCTTGTTTGGAATACCAGGATACCCTTACTCATCGGTACTTGTGTGCAATGACTGGAGAGAGTTTGGCGCAAAGGTTAATGCAGTCTCCTGTACCCACAGAACTTGGCTACAATTTTTAAAAATTCATTCCTGGGATGTGGGCTTCGCTGGCAAGGCCAGCATTTATTGCCCATCCCTAATTGCCCTTGAGAAGGTGGTGGTGAGCCACCTTCTTGAACCGCTGCAGTCCGTGTGGTGAAGGTACTCCCACAGTGCTGTTAGGGAGGGAGTTCCAGGATTTTGACCCAGCGACGATGAAGGAACGGCCGATATACTTCTAAGTCAGGATGGTGTGTGACTTGGAGGGGAACTTGGAGGTGGTGGTGTTCCCATGCGCCTGCTGCCCTTGTCCTTCTAGGTGGTAGAGGTCACGGGTTTGGGAGGTGAGGAAGAAGGCTTTAGACTCTGATGGTAAAATAAGACAACCTAAATGGGATCTAAACCAAATAGCTGGGACAAGTATGTATTCCACAAACTGTTTGCTCTCAACTTTAAATGTGTACTGCTGCCCTGTGTTAAAGGAAGCAATTGAACAGCTCTGTCAGTGCTTACCATACATGACCACGCAACAGAGCAACCCTTCAAACTGCAACTTACCACTGTCAAACTCACTTCTTTAAAAGACCTTTATACCAAACACTGTTGCAATACTGCATGATACATTGCTGTTGACTCATACACATTAGGAATGTCACTGTATATACTCTTTAATATTAACGCATTTCAACACTTATGAACATAGGAACAGGAGGAGGCCATTCAGCGCCTCTAGCCTGTTCTGCCATTCAATGAGATCATAGCTGATGGTATCCTAACTCCATCCACCTCCCTTGGCTCCATATCCCGTAATACCCTTGGTTAGCATAAATCTATCGATCTCAGATTTAAAATTAAATTAACTGAGCTAGCATCTACTGCTTTTTATGGGAGAGAGTTCCACACATCTATCATCCTTTGCCTGAAGAAGTGTTTCCCAACTTCTCTCCTGAATGGCCTGGCTCTGATATTAAGGTGATGTCCCCTTGTCCTTGAATCCCCCACCAGCGGAAAAAGCTTCTCTCTACCTGCCCTATCAATTCCTTTCAAAATCCTAAAAAAAAACCTCAATCAGATCACCCCTTAACCTTTTATATTCCAGGGAATACAAGCCGAGTTTATGTACTCTCTCCTCATAATCTGACCCTTGGAGCCATGGTAACATGCTGGTGAATCTGCACTGTGTTCCTTTCAAGGCCAGCATATCCTTTCTAAGGTGCGGTACCCAGAACTGTACACAGTGCTCCAGATGTGGTCTAACCAGGGCTTTGTATAGCTGGAGCAAAACTTCCTCTCCTTTATATTCTAGCCCTCCAGTTATAAAGGTTAACATTCCATTAGCCTTTTTGATTATTTTTTGTACCTGACCACTACATTTCAGTGATCTGTGTACATGGACCCCTAAATCTCTTTGGGCCTCCGCTGTTCCTCGTTTCTCACCATTTAAAAAATACTCTGAGCTATCCTCTCTTGGTCCAAACTGTACCACAACAGAAGGGAACGCACCCGCTCCAAAGGAAAGTCCACTAATCTTACACCACTAATATCAATGAAGAGGCCACGCTGGAAACAATTAACCCAGAGGGAATGGGGCAAAATGAAGTCGGAGGCCTCCTGCCAACTGAGGGCTACGACCATGTTTTCGCACTTGTGTCCCTCACTCCTTACTCACTCACTCACACAGTGGAGCCAGCAGCATGCACAGGCAGACCATTGCCACCTAAGCACTCCTTGACGCAGTGTTGTACGAGCAATATTCTAACATTTCTTGTTCTGCTTCTCTAGAATGCCACCAGAAGGTGCAGCTCCTTCAAGGTCACCCAAGAAGCTTGTGCTGGTCATTCCACCTGTTGTAATCACCACCACGAGTACTTCTGAGGAATTTATGTTAGATAATTTAAGGGAGGGTGAATACAAGGGAGATGGGCCAAGTGGAGAAGGAGTGTCCTACTCGTCCTTTCTCAGCTGCAAAGCTCAGGGATTTGAACCTCCCAAAGAGATTATTCTCACGTTGCGTTTAATTGTGAATGACCAGCACGCTGGCAAACGTTCAAGTCCTTTCAAAATGCCAAGGCATGCCCAGGTCTTAAAAAGGGAAATCTGCATTGTAGCCAAGACAAAGCATTTGCCCTGTGATCCATTAAGTGTAGCAAGCAACAAACACCAAGCCTGCTGTCAGCACACTGCATGTTCTTAAGATAGCTGTTTCCCTGGGCATTTGGGTGGCATACAGCCTCTCTCAGATCCCTTAACCCAGCATAAGCTCCCCTTCGATCTACTTGCAGGAGAACGGTGCACACAACTGGTGCCAGTACCTGCAGACAGACGAGAAGTCACCTTTGAGTCCATATGAGGAGAAGGCCCTAGATATTACATATACATAGAAAGTTATACCATGGCAATAGGCCATTCGGATCAACCAGTCCGTGTCAGTGTTTACCCTCTATGCGATCAAATAGCTCTAATCACATTTACCCACCCTATTCCCACATCTCTTCAACTCCTTTTCCTTCATCGACCTATCCAATTGAATCTGGAATCTTTTTGCCTTAAAGCTGAAAGTGAATTCCACAGCCTTACAACTTTGTGCAAAGAGGTTTCTCCTGGCCTCTGCTCTAAATCTCTTGCATTTAATTTTATACCTATGGCCTTTTGCTCTTGACCCCTCAACTAAAAGAAAAAAGAAAGACTTGCATTTATATAGCGCCTTTCATGACACCAGGATGTCTCAAAGTGCTTTACAGCCAATGAAGTACTTTTGAAGTGTAGTCACTGTTGTAATGTAGGAAACGCGGAAGCCAATTTGTGCACAGCAAGCTCCCACAAAAAACAATGTAATCATGACAAGGTAGTCTGTTTTTTAGTGATGTGGTTGAGGGATAAATATTGGCCAGTACATTGGGGAGAACTCCCCTGCTCTTCTTCGAATTAGTGCCATGGGATCTTTTACGTCCACCTGAGGGAGCAGACACGGCTTCGGTTTAACGTCTCATCCAAAAGACGGCACCTCCGATAGTACAGCACTCCCTCAGTACTGCACTGGAGTGTCAAGTCTCTGGTCTGGAACTTGAACACACAACCTGCTGCGTCAGAGGTGAGGTTGCCACCAACTGATCCATGTGGAATTAGGACACTGAGTTTTTAGTCAAGGGATAGACCAGTGCAAGACTTGACTCTCCTATTTAATGGCTGGCAAAGTGGAGATTGATGTAAGAAAACTACTAGGCACTTGGTCTGAGTATTAAACAAGGCTTTAATCAACTGTTTTTCAACATGGAGATCTAGTTGTGTCCTTCACTAGTTCCTGTTAAAGAATGTCCTGAACAAGCTGGGCCCATGCCCGAGTATTTTTACTCTCCCTGGACAGCGCCACCAGCAGGCCGCCCAATATTATTTCATAAGTCATTTCCACATAAATGACAAGATTCATGTCAGAGATCATGCTGCTTGAGGTAATAGGGAGGAGGGAGGCCCTGGTTGCCATTGCAGGGCATCCTTCCCATGGGACAGCTTTGAAACACGCCTTGGAAGGAGGTAGAGGCAGAGAACCTGAGGGCACAGCTGACTTTTACTGCCACTGGCAGTGCCAGCCCTATGGTGCATACCAGCTGGAGGTGGAGGTGCCCTTGCAGGATATGATCAGCCCTTTCACTACCTTCTGGGTGATTTGGAGAAAGATGCAGACAGAGCTCCTCGGCCAAATCCAGATTAGGCGTGCCTTAGGCTGCAACAGTGAGTGTAAGTGTACCACCAGCTGGGTGCAGTCTGATCTGCCTGGCATCCTTCCATTGCTCCGTTTCTTTCTCCAAATATAGGAATACTCCAGGGGCAGCCAATTATTGCAATATCCAAAAAATACTTGGCACAAAGATTCCTGACAAATTAAGTACTGACAAAGAAAAAAAAAGTTGGAAAATCATCCTCAACATTCTTACGGACCTTTATTAATGCACTTCTGTATGCAACCAAGCCGAAAGCAACACTGGACACCAATTTTATTCAGGCAGTTTTGGGAGTCAGTGTTATTCCTGTGCACGTGCCAGGAAATTGGGTGGATATCTAACTGATGTCTGGCGGGTGCCTGAGATGCAGCCCGAGCGGCAGCAGCGCTTTCCCGGATTATGTTAATTGGTTGACCTTCCCTTGACCCTGCATACTTTGCGGAGGTCGACAGCAGGTGCGTCCCACCACTTTGAGATGTTTTTCTACATTTGGCACTAGATAATTACAAGTTGTTATTGTCATGTCAAGTTGGACAATCTACAGATCTTTGGGTTCTTGTGCTAATACTTTCCCCTTTCTCCAGCGTAAATAAGTGTAGTCGCTTTAACCTTTTTATATAGCATAATAATTCCATGAATCACGCTGGCCATTCTTCTCTGAACCTTTTCTGATGTAGCTATAGCTCTTCTTGAAGTGAGATGACCAAAACTGCATGCCGTATTCCAGAACTAACCTCATTGCGACACAATTAATTTTCTGAAATGTCACTTTAACATGTTCTCACTTGCAATCTAATGGCCTCCAGATGTATCCTAGTCCCAGATTGGCCATAATGGTAACAGCTTCACACTGACCAGATGCTCAACAAATTAATGAAATAGTCGACAGAAATTCATGGTTCTAATCCTACTGGGACAATGAAAGTGCTACCAATTTGGTGTAGGTAAACTGTAATGTTAAATTACCTTGGGGGAGAAATTTCACGGAGTTCTTTCTTCTTAGAAATTCTTCTTGTAGATTCACCTCCCTGGAAAAATTAAATAATAGGAAGAATAAGAAAATCATAGAATGACACAGCACTGAAGGAGGCCATTTGGCCCATCGTGCTTGTGCAGAAATAGCACACGGTTCATTGAACCCCACCAGCGATCCCGAGAAGCTAAGCCACGTTGCAGCTGGCCATTGGCTATAACTGAGGTCCTCAACAGGCAAGGGATCGGGTCAAAACAGGGAGAAATGAGAGAATGCAGATAGGCCCTCTTCCTCCATCAGGAGCCTTTGGGGTCTTCCTGCCATTATCTCAGGAACTACTGCTAGGCTTCACTTGCGGTCCCGGGGAGCAGCGGTAAGATGGGAAGGGGGGGGGGGGAAATGGGCCTGGACTTTGGGCCCCGCCTCTTTGCTGCCATTTGTATGTGGCAGGCAGTGAAGGAACATCCGGCAGAGGTCCTGGCGAGAGCAGCAGGAACTAAATTAAATTTGGTGCGGAGAGGTGGCGGTAGGCCTTGACAGTCAATTTTCACTGTTGTTTCTGTCATTGTCCCACCCAGGTTGGGGTGAGATAACAAAAGAAAATATAGGTCTATGTATTTTCTTAGTGTTGTGTCTCAAGGGGTTTTATACCCTGATCCTTATAACAATTAAAGAAGGACTCCAGGGTGGAGTGTTTAGTTAACGGCCATTTTATTACAATGTGCCTCTTCACTCAATGCACTATATTTCCCACAGTGCATTGCAAATCACAACTACGGTATCCCATGTGGGGACATTTCTAACACACATTCAAATACACAACATATTCCTCCCCCTTAAAATAGAATGTCCACAAAACAGAATAACTGAAAATGATTATAACTTTGGAAGAGAGGGTAGACTGCCTCTACATTCCGCTCCATGTGGGGACATTTCTAACACACATTCAAATACACAAGACCTAGTGTGAGCTTTGAGGATGAGGCTGTACAGCAGAGCAGAATGGAGGAAAATTGGTATGGCATGAATTTGTGGTTAGATAGTTTTAGAGAAAAGATTTTTGGTTTTGATCTGGCGTCAACTTGGCTCAGTGGTCGCACACTTGCCTGTGAATCAGAAGGTTGTGGGTTCAAGCCCCACTCCAGGACTTGAGTACATAATCGAGGCTGACACTTCTTGCAGAACTGCATGAGTGCTGCATTATTGGAGGTGCCATCTTTTAAGTGCAACATTAAGCCAAGGCTACATCTGTCATTTCAGGTGGATGGAAAAGATACCTTTTCAAAGGAGAGGTGGGAGTTCTCCTGGTATCCTGGCCAACAGTCAACTTCTCACCAACATCACCCACACAGATTAATTGGGCATTCCTGTATGTGGGATCTTGCTGTGCCCATGTTGGCTGCCACATCTGCATACAAGACAATGGTGGCTGCATTCATTTGGCAGTTTAATTGAGTGAAGCAGTGTGGATTTGTGAATTATTCCATCTATTTCTCAAGTTCTGGGCTTCTTCCTCCGGCAATTAAGAGCACTGGCGAAATTTGGATGCGTCAGTTAAAAAAAGGTGAACCTTCGAATTTGTAGAAATGGTCACTTCACATCATAGCTCAGGCTTACCTGCAGGTGCCGGCATTTGGGTACGGCATCAGAAATTGTATCTGGAATAGCTTGAAGCGTAACATTTTCAAATGTTTTTGCCCTCCTTCACTGAGGTGGGAGAGATTGATGAAACGAGATAAATTTAAATTTATTTTCTCTGCAAATGATGTATAAGAGATTATGGGGTAGAAATTGGACCTCACTGTGCTTGTTTTAAGGGTGTAAAACGGGCACAACAAGGACCAATTTCGGGGACCAACATCTAGCGCTCTAAGGTCAACTGAAAGACATCCGACCTGAAATTGGATCAGCCCATTGTTCAGGCATCTGGTTGGACCACCTAAAACAAGCATTAGGCCCCTTGCATATGCTAATGAGGAAGCTAGCGCCTGTTTTAGAACCACTCATGGACATCAGGCTGTCCTGAGCGAAGCAGGCATCAATCCCCACCGAAAAGGTAAATTAATTTAATTTAATTTTAAATTCATATGGAGCCAGGAGAAGCTGCTGCTGGCTGTGATCGCCTCCCTGCCTCTCGCTGTCCTCTCCCCCCTTTCTAGCACTAACTGAGGAACGGCAAGTCACAGAAAGAAAGAAAGAACTTGCATTCATGTAGCGCCTTCCGTGACTTTAGGACGTCCCAAAGCGCTTTACAACCGATGAAGAACTTTTAAAGTGGAGCCACTGTTGTAATGTGGGAAACGCGGCAGCCAATTTGCGCACACCAAGCTCCCACAAACAGCAACGTGATAATGACCAGATAATCTGTTTTTTTTTAGTGATGTTGACTGAGGGATAAACATTGGCCAGGACACCGGGGGAAAACTTCCCTGCTCTCCTTCAAAACAGTGCCGTGGGGATCTTTTACGTCCACCCGAGAGGGCAGACGGGGCCTCGGTTTAACGTCTCATCCGAAATTCATTTTTGAGC
The DNA here is from genome assembly GCF_052327205.1 of Somniosus microcephalus. Lineage (NCBI taxonomy): Eukaryota > Metazoa > Chordata > Chondrichthyes > Squaliformes > Somniosidae > Somniosus > Somniosus microcephalus. The sequence goes on along the minus strand of NC_140993.1, from coordinate 30,871,370 downwards.
TACCTGGTGGAGGCGCGGCAGGCACTGGCAGGCTTGAACTGAAGCCTGAGGCCCAAATTCAGGCCCGCCTGGGTTTTCTGCTTATGCAGTGCCGATTCTGGGCCCGAGCAACCTTGTTCTGGACATTATGTGACATTCTGGACATTTTTACATGCAGTGGCACCCTCTGGTGGTGGTTATTGTGTTAGCAGTGTGTTTGTATGAAACAGAGGTCATTTGACCTTTGTTCCTTTCTTCCTGTGAGAGGTCATTTGACCTTTGTTTCTTTCTTCCTGTGTGAGGTCATTTGACCTTTGTTTCTTTCTTCCTGTGTGAGGTCATTTGACCTTTGTTTCTTTCTTCCTGTGTGAGGTCATTTGACCTTTGTTTCTTTCTTCCTGTGAGAGGTCATTTGACCTTCGTACCTTTCTTCCTGTGTAACCCAGGAAGTAGAATCCCAGGAAGTAGAATTCCAGGAAGAACCTGGCAGTAATGGAGGATTCCATAAGGGATTCACAATCCAATGTAGTCTGATTTCATATGTTAGGCCAAGTGCAATATCTGTGAGTATCTTTGTTTGTTAGCATAATAGCAATGTTGTCAGAGTAGTATTTTGACAATAATATGTTTATGAAAGGTTAATATTTGATAGTTATAGAAGTTAGTCCAAATGTTAGTTAGTTATACAATTAGTCTATTCTACTGTTGTAAATATGTTTATATCTTACGTAATATCGAATGTATAGTACTCAGTTTATGTACAAAACATACTTTATCTTTGTTTACAGTTTCACAAATGTGTTCAAGTAAAGGCTTCAAACAGCAAACGGCTTCACGAAGAATTATTTTGAATAAGTGTTTAACTTGCTGGATAACTAGATAGGAGCACGTCTAGTGCGGCCAGTACAAACCTGCTCCGACTAATTTTCAACCCTATTTTGTGGGTTAAAATCAGTCTGAGGAAAGTAGCGGTGGCAAACCATTCCTCTCCTGATTGATCGCACCCTGTCGCTGTTTCAGCTTGATAATCCATCATGTGAAGTGTCTTGGGACATTTTACTATGTTAAACGCGCATTATAAATGCCAGTTGTTGTTGTTGAGTTCAACATTCCTCCTGACAAGTCCTGTTATTACTCATGGGGAATGCAGGAATATTTTATGAAACGCATTTTGCCTCATGAAGTTTATGATGCCGTTAACATTCGCATTGCCCTTTCTGTCCCAGTCGGTGGTTTGCTGTCTGGTTGACCTATCATGCAATGTTAAAAGTCACAACACAGTTGCAGAAGCAGCTTGTGTAATACATTGAGTACAAACCACAAATCTACACAGCATACATATATTACATAAACTTATCGTGGTGTGTATATCTATTTAAATAAATATACATGGAGGAATAAAAACAGGAAATGCTGGAAACACTCAGCAGGTCAGGCAGCATCTGTGGAGAAAGAGAAACAGAGTTAACGTTTCAGGTCGATGAACCTTCGTCAGAACTGGAAAAAGTTGGACATGTAACAGGTTTTTAAGCAAGTGCAGGGGCAGGGAGAGGGGTGAGGGGAGGAAAGAACAAAAGGGAAGGATGGAAGGCACGAGAGATTAAGAGATATTAAGGGAGATTAAGAGAAAATAAATTTTCCATTTATTTTATTTATTTTATTTTTTTCTCTCTCCCACATGGCAGCTGTCTTTCATTCTGCCATTGCCATTTACACTTTATCTGGAGCCATCTTTTGTTTCTTAACTTGTCCCATTACCATCTCCTTTTGCCTTGCACCATCTCTTAATCTCCCTTAATGCCTCTTAATCTCTCCTGCCTTCCACCTTATCACAGGCCTTCCCTTTTTTTTCCTTCCTCCCCTCCCCTCTCTCCCTGCCCCTGCACTTGCTTAAAAACCTGTTCCATCTCCAGCTTTTTCCAGTTCTAACGAAGGGTCATCGACCTGAAACGTTAACTCTGTTTCTCTCTCCACAGGTGCTGCCTGACCTGCTGAGTATTTCCAGCATTTTCTGTTTTTGTTTCAGGTTTCCAGCACCCGCAGTATTTTTGCTTTTGTATACATGGAGTAATGTATGGTTGAGAGTGACTTTCAAAGCAACAACTTAATGGGCCCGAGTAGTGCCCGTGAACAGCTCACGATGTGCTCTCGCTGTTTATGATGATATTGGCCTTTGAGATTGGCTGCTGCATTGTACTCACTTCCCATCACAGTCTCATTTGTCCTGCACGAGTCGTCTAGTAGGTTTTTGGTGTATGGGGCCTCGTTGTGATTTTTTGCAGGTTGCAACATTCAATTCTAAACCACTGCTGAACGACCAACAGAAAGTTCGCTTGGGACATACAATTGAAAGAAGTAACTGGATGGAAGATGAGAGCATGGAATGCTTGACCACGCGTGATTAGTAAAAATGAATTGGATAAATATTAGAAAAGGAAGAATATAAAAGGATACAGAGAAAGGGCATGGAAACTGAATTGAAGTATCAGAGAATGAAGGAGCTAGCATTTGAACAGATGTGATGAGCCAAATGGCCTCCTTCTCTCCAGTAGTTTCTGTGATTCTGTGAAGATAGCATAAGAACATAAGAAATAGGAGCAGAAGTCGGCCATTTGGCCCCTCGAGCCTGCTCTGCCATTCAATAAGATTGTGGCTGATCTTCTACCTCATCTTCACTTTCCCGCCCTATCCCCATATCCCTTGATTCCCTTAATATTCAAAAATCTATCGATCTCTGTCTTGAATATACTCAATGACTGAGCCTCCACAGCCCTCTGGGGAAGAGAATTCCAAAGATTCACCACACTCTGAGTGAAGAAATTTCTCCTCATCTCAGTCCTAAATGGCCGACCCCTTATTCTGAGACTGTGACCCCTGGTTCTAGACTCCCCAGCCAGGGGAAACATCCTCCCTGCATCTACCCTGTCAAGCCCTGTAAGAATTTTGTATGTTTCAATGAGATCACCTCTCATTTTTCTAAATTCCAGAGAATATAGGCCTAGTCTACTCAATCTCTCCTCATAGGACAATCCCCCCATCCCAGGAATCAGTCTGGTGAACCTTCGTTGCACTCCCTCTATGGCAAGTGTATCCTTCCTTAGGTAAGGAGACCAAAACTGTGCACAATACTCCAGGTGTGGTCTCACCAGGGCCCTATATACCTATTGACATTAATACAAAAGCGATAGAGGTTATCAAGTAAGAGTTTTGTGTCATTAATGTAATGAGTATCTGCATATTCGCTAAGCATCTGTGTTTCAGTGTTTTGAAGGCAATGGTCTAGATTTTCCAATCGCCATTATTTTAATTTTAAATTGGTTACTGCTGGCACTAAAATGGCATGAGCTATGTTTGAGGGGGATGAAGAAAATCTAGGCTTGTGTCTGCTTGTCCACATTTCCAGAAAAAATCAGTGTCATTCCCAGCAGCAGTCTTCAGCACCACTTTCGCTTGACGCTGTTTCAACGAATGGACCTTTTTTTTTTGCACATGCTTTGGGTGGTGGTTTTCGCAATAGTCTGCAAGATGAGGATATAGACTTGAAAAGGAGAAATTTGCAGGGCTATGGAAGAAAGAGCAGGGGGGAGTGGGACTAATCGGCTAGCTCTTTCAAAAAGCCGGCACAGGCACGATGGGCCGAATGGCCTCTTTCTGTGCTGTATGATTCTATAAGGAATTCTTGTCCACGGCCTATACAAGACTTCCACTCCCTGGGGCAGCAGCAGCGTTGGATAGGAGCTGGACACAGCAGTGAGGGTGAACTGGGAAGAGGGAAGTTAGTGGCAGAGGGAGGTGCCTGTCAGCATGAACTTGGGAGAGAAGGAGAAGTGTGTCAGCATGGACTGAGGTAGGCAAGGAGTACTAACTTAAATAGAGGGGAGAGCAGCGAAGAGTACCACATCATCTAGGTTTGAGGAATATAAGGAAGAATGCCCGCATGAACTGGACGAGGGGGAGAAGAGTACTGCTATGTCACTTGACAACAGCATAAATCATTTAGGGGTAAAAATTGGGTGGCGCCCCCTTTCGCCAGGGCGCTAATTTTAGCGCCCTGATAAAGTTAGCACCCCTGCGGCCGATTCTACTGGAAGCGTCCCGTGTCCCTCTTGGGGCGCGTGAGCCAATATCGCGGCGAGCAGCGGGCACCCCGCGGGGGGCGGGGACAGCAACGGGGGGGCAGGTGCTGGCGGCCAGCAACAAAAACAGCCGCCCGCCACTTCCCCTTTAACTAGCGTCACCCCGGCCGCAGGTAGGCCCCCCTGACCCCGGCGGACATAGCGTCCGGCAGTAAACCGAGGGGCACCACCCAATATTACAACCGGGGCACAAGCAGGGCGTTGCGCACGGTGATGACATCGTTGCCAGCGGCGCAGCACCGCCGCAAACCTCCCGCTGAATTTCCGCTAACGGGAGGCGCAAATCAACCGAATTTAGCCCCCTTCAAAATAATTTGACATTTAGATATAGCAACAGAGCACATATTCACAATAGCCTATAATTCCTCCACAGAAATCCCAGTAGTTTTTGCCGCAGTTGTCGGCTGTACAAATGATACACTGGTGGATTCACCTGCTTCTTTAAGCAGTGACAAACCCGTGCCCCACTGCACCTTTTAATTGCATGCTGTACGCTGCTTTTGAGCTGTCTACTTTTATAAGGTTTGTCAGCTTTTTATAAGCTGTTGTCAGGCTGTGCTATTTTCCAGGTTGGCATGTGCATAGCTCTGACAAGCTAACTGCACAGCAATAACTGCCACGTTCCACAGTAAGTGCAAAACTGAAATGTTTTTGCAATTTGAAAGGAGAATATAAAATGGATGGATGGAGAGATATTCATAATGCCCTCTGTCGCACCAATAAAATTGAATTCCCGAATAGGTCGAGCATTGTTACCGGCTAATGTTCTGTCAAATAATTCTAAAGGCTACCATATCACGAACATTATTTACTTGTTGGTATTCATGGCACTGCATTCCATTGAGCAAATATGCATTAGTTCACGAACAGCGATGACCCCCCCACATTCCTGCCTAGTAAATGAAAGGTCATGTGCTGATGTTTGACCTCAGGCGACCAGAAGCGAATAGTTCAAAGTGTGTTCTTAACAATAAAACATTGCATCATAGAAACATAGAAGATAGGAGCAGGAGTAGGCCATTCGGCCCCTCGAGCCTGCTCCGCCATTTAATGAGATCATGGCTGATCATCCAAACTCAGTACCCTGTCCCTGCCTTCTCCCCATATCCTTTGATCCCTTTAGCCTTAAGAAATATATCTAACTCCTTCTTCAATATATTTAATGAATTGGCCTCAACTGTCTTCTGTGGTTCATCAAAAGACTTCTAAGAACGCAGTGGTTATGAGGTTAAATGACATTAAAAAAAAAACAATTTTGTGTAAGGAAAGGTTAGTTAGCTTCAGTGACGATGTTAGCCAACATACTGTATCGTGCGCACATATTATATTAAGGGAATCAAGGGATATGGGGATAGTGCGGGAAAGTGGAGTTGAGGTAGAAGGTCGGCCATGATCTTATTGAATGGCGGAGCAGGCTCGAGGGGCCGAATGGCCTACTCCTGCTCCTATTTCTTAGGTTCTTATATTCTCATATTTATAAAATATAAAAGTGAATGTAGAACAACCATTCCTTGCAGCACTTTGCTTACTTATTAAACAGCTCAAGTACATGTCCACTGAAATTATAATCCATTCAGTTTCATGGCGGGTAATGACAGTCTTTCATGCAACTAGGAAGCATTTTAAGACCTGTGAATAACAAAGCAAGTCATTTTTAAATACTTGATAAAACCAGATTTTAAAAAAGAGGATTATAGAAAGTATTGTCTAGGATCAACAAGCTTTGTTCAACTTACACCTTGTCCCACTTATTGACAGCCTGTTGGTTGATCTCACGAAATGGCCATAAGACTCATCTTTGTAACAGTTGCTGATTACAGTAGAGTGCTTTGTGTCACTGATCTGATATCAGAACGATCCCTCTTCCAGCATAAAAGTTATTCATGTTAGAACAGTGGATTCCTATTATAAAATAAAAGCCATTTATAGCAGGACAATGGGGTTCACTTTGACATTGGTGGATTGTGTAAAACAGTGAATTCAATGGAATCAGAATGGGGAGAGCTGTAGAACGGACGGCTGATCCGGTATCACCTGTTTTACTCGATTGCCCAAAGGCAAAATGACCCCCACTGATTCCTATAAAAGCCGTTTCTATCACCAATGACCCAGTCTGGAATAAAAAATAACCACGGCAGAACAATGACCCTTTTGCTATAATCAAAACTATTCTAAAGTGCAAATCATTCATTCTCCTGCATTTTGCACTGTAGCTTCAAGGGAACAGTGATTAAATTGCAGTTAAAAAAAAGTAGGAACATGCATTTATTAGCAACTGATGACTTTCTCAGGACTTCCTAAAGCACTTCGCACCCAACAAAATACAAAATTGTTACAGGGTTTGACAGGGTAGATGCAGGGAGTCTAGAACCAGGGGGGGTCACAGTCTCAGAATAAGGGGTCGGCCATTTAAGACTGAGATGAGGAGAGATTTCTTCACTGAGGGTGGTGAATCTTTGGAATTCTCTACCCCAGAGGGCTGTGGAGGCTCAGTCGTTGAGTATATTCAAGACAGGGATCGATAGATTTTTGAATATTAAGGGAATCAAGGGATATGGGGATAGTGCAGGAAAGTGGAGATGAGGTAGAAGATCAGCCATGATCTTACTGAATGGCGGAGCAGGCTCGAGGGGCCAAATGGCCTATTCCTGCTCCTATTTCTTATGTTTTTGGTGCAATAATTCCGGTCCCAACACGTGAGTACGGACGGTGTACTCACGCGTGGGCCCGTTGGAAGTGCCGGATTCCAGCATGCACAGCACATGCGCGGGAAACCGGCATTTCCTCTCCATCGAACTAAGGGGTTAAGAGGTCCAACGCGTGCGCGCAGGACTCTGCACGCACGCGTTGAACTTCCTTCGTTTAGACAGGTTTGCGCATGTGCAAGGGACCGAACTTTTTGGAAATGAAAAAAGGAGGCGTAAGCAGTGGATTCTTGAAGGTAAGTGGTCTATTATTTTAAATTATTACATTTTTTCCACAGCTTCATTGTTTTTAAGGACTTTACAGTAAGGTAAGTTTATTTTTAGACCCGAATTCGTAAAAAAAAAAAAATTTCAAAAATATTATTAATTGTTTTAAATCGTTTTTTAAAGTTATTTATAGTTTATTTAATTATTGGGATGTTTTTTAAAATTTTAATTAAAGTTAATCTAGTCTTTTGGGCGCCCGTACTTTTCATGAGTTTGACAGTCTTTACTATCAAACTCATTTAAAAAAAATTTTTATTCATTGATGGGATGTGGGCGTCGCTGGCTAGGCCTGCATTTAGTGCCCATCCCTAATTGCCCTTGAGAAGATGGTGGTGAGCCGCCTTCTTGAACCTCTGCAGTCCATATGGTGTAGGTACACCCACAATGCTGTTAGGAAGGGAGTTCCAGGATTTTGGCCCAGCGACAGTGAAGGATCGGCGATACAGGTCCAAATCAGGGTGGTGTGTGGCTTGGAGGGGAACTTGTAGGTGGTGATGTTCCTATGCGTCTGCTGCCCTTGTCCTTCTAAGTGGTAGAGGTCGCGGGTTTGGAAGGTGCTGTTGAAGGAGCTTTGGCGAGTTGCTGCCGTGCATCTTGTAGATGGTACACACTGCAGCCACAGTGCGCCGGGAGGGAGTGAATGTTGAAGGTGGTGGATGGAGTGCCAATCAAGCGGGCTGCTTTATCCTGAATGGTGTCGAGCTTCTTGAGTGTTGTTGGAGCTGCACTCATCCAGGCAAGTGGAGAGTATTCCATCACACTCCTGACTTGTGCCTTGTAGATGGTGGAAAGGCTTTGGGGAGTCAGGAGGTGAGACACTCGTCGCAGAATTCCCAGCCTCTCGCCTGCTCTTGTAGCCACAGTATTTATATGGCTGGTCCAGTTCAGTTTCTGATCAATGGTAACCCCCAGGATGTTGATAGTGGGAGATTCAGCGATGGTAATGCCATTGAATGTCAAGGGGAGATGGTTAGAGTCTCGCTTGTTGGAGATGGTCATTGCCTGGCACTTGTGTGGTGCGAATGTTACTTGCCATGAATGAGTTTCCCCTCCCCTGATTGGCTGCAGAGTGCTCACCTGATCCCAGCCGGCACATCGCACTAACCACGCCGCTGGATCAGGTAAGCACATCGCGCCGACATCGGAACCGGGCCAGTGACAGGAAATGCAAGCAGGCCCGGCTTCAGATGTCGGCGCGCAGGGTGAGTGCAGATCGGGGGCTTGCACGCGCAGCAAGCACCCGATCCTAATTTCTGGCCCATTATGTTCTTAACTTAGAAGGATATATAGGTAGGGTTAATGAAGTAGGGTGGGAGGAGGCTCATCTGGAGCATAAACACTAGCATAGACCAGTTGGGCCGAATGGCCTATTTCTGTGCTGTATATTCTATGTCATTCTTGCAACTTACTTTATGTAGCATAGTCACTGTTGCTACATATGTAAAGACAGTTTCATCAATGAACCAGGCATGGACCGAAACAATTCAATCTTTCAAAGTTCCAACATTTTACTGATTTTTTTTATGTGTAATAAAACAAATATTGATGATGAACCTTCAAGATTTGTTCTGCTCTGAGTAGGTCCTTGTTCTTATGCAGAATTATGTAATTAATGAAAAATATCATTAAAATATTTGTTAATAATTGCTTTAGAAGCAAAAATAATAAGTTATGTTTTTATTGAGTTTTTTTCAGCACCTTTCCATCATGAATACTTTGACAGAAACAAAGTCAAATAAGTTTTTTTTTAAATCCCACGCCAATGAATGCATAAATCAGGCCAAAATGAATGTGTAATTAACACTTGGTGTGCATATTGTCCGTGATATTACCAAACTTTGCACAACATTCTCAGGTACTCAAGGGGCCTGAAGAGTATCGAGACAGCTGCATATTGTTTTAATAAAAAAACAGGCACTAATTATACTTATAAAAATACTGTAGTCTTCGGATCACCGTATACTTGCCAGACTTACACATCGCAAGTATGTCTGGCTCCTTCCTTTTCCAAACTATTTTTACTCTGAACAATGCTGCAGCAACCAGCTCAGTTCCGCCTTTGACATTTTTTGATTGCATTGCCCGGCCATCTGGAAAAGATGTGAAAAAAATTGTGAATGAAACCTCGTTTATTCAATGGTCTGAAACTAAACACTGCTGATATCATTTTTCTGGTTCAAGAGAAAATCCTGACAGCCATTGTGAAGGGCGGCTTGCGTGAAAGGTTTGTTTAGCAATTCCCGGGCCACTGACACTCTAATTAGTGGAATTATTCTGCAAAGGACAAGACATGAAACTCTGAGCGATAGCCCGAAGCCAACATGTAAAAAAAAGAAATTTTTCAACGGAAGTTCACGACACACAGGCCAAGGGTGACGTAATAAAACTCACTACGCACTTGGTTTGAGTATAAAGCAAGGCTTTAATCAACTTGTTTCAGAACATGGAGGTCTAGTTGTACTTCACTAGTTCCTTGTCTTACAAAATGTCCCTGAGCAAGCTGGGCCCACGCCCGAGTAGTTATACTCCTTGGACGGCGCCACCAGCTGGCCGTCCAGTGTTATTTCATGAGTCGTTTCTTCATGATGATGAGATTTATAACAAAGGGTTTCCGCTTTAGGCATAATCGGCGATCCGGGCGCAAATTGCGCTCGATTTGCAAAGTGAATTCTTTGCTCAAGTTCAAAACCCCGACTTCCAGCATAAAATCTTCCGGCGCAATCGAGCAGCATTTCAGACGTCATTTTTTTATTCAAAATTTTAGCATTAAAAAATATTCTTTGATATATTTAAGAGTGGCAACCTGGTGCAGTTTGATTCATACAGCCGAAAATTGGTTTATCACCAAAAAATAAGCATTTTTAATCAGAGTGTCCCATCCACCACCTGTGAGTAACCCCATTTTAAATAACTGAAAATTACTTTAATAAACGATGCAGAACCATTTCCTAGTTATATTGGTGTACAGCAGTCAGTTTCTTAGTAAATTAAAGAAAATTTAAAAGGTGACTATTATTGCCCTTGCGCCTAAAAACAAAGCTTAATATTAAGAGCCTCTTCGGAGGCCCACAAACGGGCGCAATTAGCAGATGTCACCATGGTGATTCATTCGCTCTGGGGGCGTAGCCGGCTTCCAGCGCAATGTTTTTTAAACTTACGCAATAGATGGCGGAAACTCGATTTGTGCTGAACATATTTTGCGCTTGAAGTTCCTCGATCTTTTGCGTGGCATAGCTAAGACTGCCTACTTCCACCTCCGTAACATCGCCCGTCTCCGCCCCTTGTCTCAGCTCATCCGCTGCTGAAACCCTCATCCATGCCTTTGTTACCTCTAGACTTGACTGTTCCAACGCACTCCTGGCTACCCTACGTAAACTTGAGGTCATCCAAAACTCGGCTGCCCGTGTCCTAACTCGCACCAAATTCCGTTCGCCCATCTCCCCTGTGCTCACTGACCTACATTGGCTCCCAGTTAAGCAACGCTTCGATTTCAAAATTCTCATCCTTGTTTTCAAATTCCTCCATGGCCTCACCCCTTCCTATCTCTGTAATCTCTTCCAGTCCCACAATCCCCGCCCCCCCGCCCGAGATATCTGTGCTCCTCTAATTCTGCCCTCTTGAGCATCCCTGATTATAATTGCTCAAACTTTGGTGGCCGTGCCTTCTGTTGCCTGGGCCCTAAGCTCTGGCATTCCCTGCCTAAACCTGTCCGCCTCTCCACCTCTTTTCCTCCTTTAAGACGCTCCTTAAAACCTGCCTCTCTGACCAAGCTTTTGGTCACCTGCCCTAATTTCTCCTTATGTGGCTCGGTGTCAAATTTTTTGTCTTATAATACTCCTGTGAAGCACCTTGGGACGTTTTACTATGTTAAAGATGTTACATAAATACAAGTAGTTGTTGTTGTTGTTGTGGGGTTGGCCGATTTTGGTGCAAATTGCTCTGGGGACACTAGCGCAACGTAACGGAAACCCCTGGCCCTATTGTCTTAATCTTCAGAATGACATGTTTCCTGAGATATTTACTTTTGAGCAATTAATATTTCATGCTTTTTAACTATTTTATTGAGGATATTTCATACCGTGGATTCATACAGTTACGTGTAGTTGCAGTTTTTGGATGTAGTCACAGGGTTATACATACAGGCGAAGTTCTCTGTTTTTGTGAGAGTTTTATTCACCAATCCACGGTACCTGTTCGTATTTGCTATTACAGAATAGTTTAGGCTTTTGCACTAGTACAGTCGTCTTCCAAATCAGGTTTTGGGCTCGCCCTTGACTGTTAACTGCAGCTTCAAAGACTCGAGCAGAGTTCCTCGGGCTTCCGATCACTTTCGTTGACTGTTTCCAGGAATCAGAGCAGTGGCACAGGAGGACTGGGAGTCACCTGGCTGTAGGGTCATCTCCCACTCATCCCCAGCTAAGAAGGGCAGGGATTCTGATTTGCAGGGTCCAGCTTTTATAAAGAAGGATATTTTTGGAACGAGAGATTCTTGAAGTCATTGGGGACGTGCCTAGGGCTTTCAACATATCAGGGCTAGTGTGAAGGATTCCACAACCGGCATGTGTGGAGTTCTCATGTTATCATAATAAGTATGCAGCCAATCTTGGTACAAGTGGTAGCTCCAATTACATCTTGGAAAGTATCCCCTCTTGACAGAGGCCATCCTGCCAGGTTTCGCATCTCTCATGAATGCTCAGGCTGCCGCTATACAGGCCTTCAGCCTCCTCCTTGGATGGCTTAGCTGATCATCTTGGCCAAAATGAGAGAGCTATTGATTGATAGGAGCTCAGGCAATGTCATTCATGCAACAAAGGCCTGCTCACCCATAAACCAGTGGTCAACGTGACATGAAGGCCCTGAGCAAGGGCAGCCATACCTGGCAATGGAAGGTGCTGTTACTTCTCCCGGTAACAACACGCCCATTCCATTCTGCCACCAATGGCTGCCCCAATAGCTTCTCAGTAACCAAATAGTAGACCGTGCCAAGCTGGCCCCACACCAGCAGAATAGTAGTTGCCAGAATTAGGCCCTACTCACAGAGATCAAGAGCCACCTTGGTCTCAGAGGTTCCTCATGGACACTCAGCTACCAGCCACCTCACAGGCTCTGGCCACAAATATTGCACCAAGAAGAAGTACTAAATTCAGTAGTTGAGCACAACAGGGTAAGCACTGTGGTAACACGCACCAAATTAGGGACAATTCACATTTTTAGAAATAGAACATGCAGGTACAGGAGTTGCAATGTATGTATGAGTTTTATTTGTGTGGTTGGGGAATGACATATAGTAAAGAAATATTGTCTGCCTGGTAGGTAAGTAGGATGGCACTACAACTAGTATGATTTATTGCAGAAGACTTGCAAGGGATATTAAGATTAACACAAAAGGTTTTTACAAATATATTAGAAGAAAAAGGGTAGTCAATGTTAATGTGGGCCCTTTAAAAACAGATGGGGGTAATATTGCAAATGAAAATAAGGAAATGGCAGAATTGTTGAATAATTACTTTGAGAGGAATTTTCTGGGGGTTCAGCGGTCGTGTTCGGTGGCGGGTTGGGTGGGAAAAAAAATGTTTTGACAGCGGGTCAGGACCCCGCTGTCAACCCGCCGCCATGCACCTTTCCCAGATGTTGGGTCTCTCAGTGCCGAACAGACCCGACACGCAGCGGCGGGGGAGGCAATTCAGGTCATTATGATCTTGTTAACAGCCCATTAAGAAATATTTTGAGCTCACCTTTACATTTTACAATGTCACCCATGGGGTCCACGCTGCTCGGAGATCACGTCAGGTAAGGAGGTCGGGAGTTGTATGACCATGGAATCATCTCATTACTTGATCGCTTGAAATGTGCTATAAAAGCTCCCATCTCACAGCTGTTCACTTTTCAAGGTCAGAAGCTGTTGCTTACTGCATTTGGAAGACAGATTGAGCTTTAGGTTGGTTGCAAGTGTTTGGAGTAAACTCTCTATCCAATGTCACCTCACTGGAACAAACTCTCTCACCATTGACAGATCGCTTCTGTCATCTCAAGTTCACTTGCCATCTATTACATCAACATCAGTGCCCATGAAACTAACTCACCTTGGTCCTCAGAATCCCACCACGATCAGCCCCAAAACCAGCAGCACCAGGCACACCAGCAGCACCAACAACAGCACCAACTTTCTCTGTAATCAACTGATGCTGCACAGGACACAGGGCATCAGCACCCGACCACATTGCTGCCCAGGAGGCCAGGGATGGCCTCACCATGGCCAGATTTACTTCACTTGATGCTGTACACCCTGGCTGCCATATGATGCGCCAGGTTGGCACCACCCCACACCAACACCATTAGGCATCCCTACAATGCCCAAGCCATTCCTTTCACACTCATCACCATTGTGGGGGTTACCGTTATGTCTCGCCATTCACTGCAACTCACTAAGCCACTTCCAAAGGTGCAAACAAATCTGTCCAAGAAGGCAAAGTGTTGAAAATAAAGGTTTCAATGTTTGACACCATATTAACAGAAACTTTACTTGAACATTGCATAAAACACCTAAGTGCCTACCCTTGTGTGTTGTTAGTTGTTTTGATTGGACTAGGATGAGGGTGAGTATGAGGGGTGGCTAGTGAGATGGGTAAGTGATCGTGTAGATAGAGAGGGATGGGTGGAAGTGCAAGGTAAGTTGGTGTGAGTAAGGATGTGCAGGAGTAGGGTAGGGAAGGCAGAGTGTTGGGCATGTGATGAGTGGCACAGCAGGATGAGGTTGAGTGTGGCTTTGCAGTAACATTTCATGATCTACTGAAATCATTGAAATGTTTGCGCCACTGCAGCCTGGTCCTCCTGACGGCATCCTTGCTTGTGTCCTCCTGTGCAATGTGCAACCAGGCTGCGTTGATCTCCTGGGGAGGTCTCTTCCGCCCATTGGAAGGGAAGAGAACCTCCCTGCATGCTGTGACTCCCTCCATAAGCATATGGAGGGAGTCATGGGATAGCCTGGGTATAGTCGTGCACCTCTGTGCAGTGCTTGTCAGTGTTTGCAGCACCTCAATGCTGTAGAACACTGACAGCACAACTGTCAAACTAAATTTGCGCATGGTCCCTTTAAGGAAACCGGCTGATGACGTGTCATCAAATGATGTTATAGAGAGAGAGAGTCATAATGGCACAGAAGGGGGCCATTCAGCCCATCGAGTCCGCGCCAGCTCCCTGTGAAGCAATCCAGTCAGTCCCATCCCCTGCTCTATCCCCGTAGCCCTGCAAGTTTATTTCCCTCAAGCGCCTATCCAGTCTCCCCTTGAAAACATTGAGTGTCTCCGCTTCAACCACTTCCATCGGCAGCGAGTTCCAGGTCCTCACCACTCGCTGCGTAAAAAAGTTTTTCCTCACATCTCCCCCTGTATCTCTTGCCCAAAACCTTAAATCTGTGTCCCCCTACTCCTTGTACCATCAACTAGTGGGAGCAGCCTTTCCCCATCTAGCCTATCCAAACCCGTCCTTCACTGAATTGTTGTAAAGGCAGCATTCTACTCTAGTCCAAATATTAATGGTAGAATGTGTACTCTCAACAGAGATTAAAACTGGAAAAGTCGGCTACAGACTTTGCTATTTGGAGTCAACTCTCAACTGCTCTGGGTTTTCACATTCCACATGCCCCGTAATATTCCCCAACATACCAGGTAGGTTTGAAGAGGTGTCTGACTATTCCTGCAACGTGCTGTCAGAATCTTCAAACCTCAGTGATCCTACTCTTTTTAAAATTTTATTTTGGCATAATTTTAATCCACTTAAATACCATGACTCGTATTGAAGTGTTCACTTCAGAACAAGATAATATTTCATAAATATTAAACAGTTTCAGCAATTTCCATTATTAGGCGATGAAATTTCACAGGGATCTGCAATTTTTCTTTTGACTGGGGCTAATTAATGAAATGATTTTCTGGACAGGGGGAAACTGCGAATTGGACCCAAACTTACTTTATTAAAGTTTTTCTTTGGAACTATTTCAGGGCCCTTTGCAAATTCTAAGATAGAATGAAAAGGAATAACTTTATTAAAGCTTTAAAAACTTTATATGCAGCGGCAGTTCACCCTGTAACAGAATTTGGTGTTCAGGGATACGGTTGGGAAGTCTGCCTCAACTCCAGTTGTCTTAATTGGTACACTGTCAAGATGCTGATTAAGGGAACGTCTCTAACTCACATGCACAGCCTGCAATTAAAATCTGACACCTCGTGAAGTAAAGGAACGTCTGCAAATGCTCACACTGTATTGTTACAATTTGTACTAGCCTGCGTGGGATCATGTTATCCGCGCTGTGCTACATCAATAGCCCCCTCCCCCCACCCCCGCATATACATTCAATAATTCAAAGCCGCGTTTGTCCGAAAAATATTTGAAATAGCCAGTAATTGAAATTAAGCGAATGAAATCAACAGGGTGATAAGACTGTACACCTTTGAACTCTAAGGACAAGGGCAGCAGACGCATGGGCACACCACCACCTCCAAGTTCCCCTCCGAGTCACACGCCATCCTGACTTGGAAATATATCGGCCGTTCCTTCATCGTCGCTGGGTCAAAATCCTGGAACTCCCTCCTTAACAGCACCGTGGGAGCACTTTCACCACACGGACTGCTGCAGTTCAAGAAGGCGGCTCACCACCACCCTCTCAAAGGCAATTAGGGATGGGCAATAAATGCTGGCCTTGCCAGTGACGCCCACATCTCGTGAATGAATAAATAATTTTTAAAAATACAACAAATGTTTTGGAAAGCTTAAAGCTGGAGGCGGGACAACTAAAGCAAGACCTCCGAGCCTCCAGCTTCCACTTACAGCCATCTATTCAAGCATAACATGTGCTGGACTATTCCCCGCGGTCCTACAATAAGTACGATAGCTTTTTTTGGTATAATTCAGCATCAAAAAGTAATAACCCCCCTCTACATTGAGTGAAGAGTCAACGCAACATTCACCACCATTTACCTCATGTTGGATGGCTGTCTGCACATTACAAATCAGCTGAGTCGTTCACACAGCATGATAAATCTCAAAGGAACCCGCTCCCAGAGTGCGACTGAGCCATGCAGATCAGCAAGATCCCAGGCTCCATCCCGTGTCTGTGCTGGGTTGGGAATTGGAGCTCTACAATTGGTCTGGGTGTCTTTGACCTTGGGAGGGGAAGAGATAGCTAAGGTTCCCAGCCACGGCCGCTACCCTGTGACCTCTGCTGAACAGTGCTAGTGTATAGAATCCAAAAGAGGGCAAAATGGGGCTCAGCTGTGATGTCCCCCATGTCCAAATGACATAAAGTGTACAGAACGGAAACAGGTCATTCGGCCCAACTAGTCTATGCGGATGTTTATGCTCCACACGAGCCTCGTTCCACCCATCTTCATTTAACCCTGTCAGCATATACTTCTATTCCTCAACACACCCGTTTCCTTCAATTGGCCGGGAAACGCGCTGGGCGGGCTTAACAAGCCCAATCAGGGGAAATCATTTTGGACAGCGGGCTGGAACTGACAGCGGGGTCGGGACCCGCCGAGGTTGGTAAAATCCAGTCCTTTATCAGTCTTCATGGTGGAAGAAGAGGATAATATACCTGACATTCCAAGGAAATTAATAATGAATCGAGGACTGGAACTTACTAAAGTTAGCATAAGCACAAAAACAGTATTAGGAAAATTAATGGCACTAAAGACTGACAAATCCCCAGGACTGATGGTTTCCATCCCAGGGTTTTAAAGGAAGTAAGCTCAGAAATTGCAGATGCTTTAGCCATAATCTTCCAATGCTCTCTCGATTCAGGAACTGTCCCTTTAGATTGGAAAATTGCAAATGTAAAACTCCATTATTTAACAAAGATGTTGGAGAGAAACCTTGAAATTATAAACCTGTTAGTCTAACATCTGTTGTGGGGAAGTTACTGGAATCATTTTTTTATTCATTTATGGGAGGTGCTGCCGAAGAAGCCTTGGCGAGTTGCTGCAGTGCATCTTGTAGATGGTACACACTGCAGCTACGGTACGCCAGTGGTGGAGGGAGTGAATGTTTAAGGTGGTAGATGGGGTGCCAATCTATAATAAGGACAGAGTGACTGAGCACTTAGAGAAATTTGAGCTGATTAGAGAGAGCCAAAATGGATTTCTAAAGGGTAGGTCATGTCAAACAAACCTAATTGAATTTCTTGAGGAAGTAACTCAAGTACAGGAAACTTTCGTTTAACTGGAGGTTAAATGTCCGGAAAGCTCTATCTACCGGCAAAATTCAGGAGCCGTTTCCTATAAGTTGTTTTACTTCTCGTTGCTTTTTTTTTCCAGTCAGGCTCTGCAAGGTCTAGCTGAAGCTGTTGCTTAGCTACAGAGACGCTTTTAAGCTGCGGTCGACTGTTTTGAAGCTGTTGCTAAGCAACAGGGTTTGTTGATTCACACGGAGCTCAAAAGCTCCGTATGTTTTAACATTAGCGCTGGTTTCTACGGCAGTTTTGATGGGACGGCACCAGCTCGGTCCCGTCAGTGCCGGATACCAGAAAGTTTCCTGTAGTAGGCATGGGAATATCTATGGATGTAGTTTATATGGACTACCAGAAGGCATATGATATAGTTCTACATAAGAGACTGTTAGCTAAACTTAAATCTCATGGAATTGAAGGCAAATTATTGACTTGGCTTGGAGATTGGTTAGGTTGTAGAAGACAGATAGTAGGGATAATTGATATGTAGTCGAATGGGAAGGAAGTGACAAGTGGTGTGCCACAAGGATCTGTGCTGGGGACTCAACTATTCACTATATTTATTAATGACTTACATAACACAATAGAGAGCCATATATCCAGGTTTGCCGATAACACAAAGATTGGTGGTATAGTAAGTAGTGTAGATGGGAGCATAAAATTATAAAGAGACATTGATAGATTAAGTGAGTGGGCGAAACTCTGGCAGATGTATTTCAATGCAGCTCAGTGTGAGGTTATCCATTTTGGACCAAAAAATGATAGATCCAAATATGATTTAAATGGTGAAAAGTTAGGAACAGTGGAGATACAAAGAGATTTAGGAGTCCATGTACAGAGATCACTAAAATGTAATAGTCAGCTACAAGAAATAATCAAAAAGGCTAATGGAATGTTAGCCTTTATAAATAGAGGGCTAGAATATAAAGGGGAGGAAGTTTTGCTCCAGCTATACAAAGCCCTGGTTAGACCACATCTGGAGATGTGTACAGTTCTGGGCACCACACCTTAGAAAGGATATACTGGCCTTGAAAGGAGTGCAGCCCAAATTCACCAGAATGTTACCAGGGCTCCAGGGGTTAGATTATAAGGAGAGAGTACATAAACTAGGCTTGTATTCCCTGGAATATAAAAGGTTAAGGGGTGATTTGCTTGAGTTTTTTTAGGATTTTGAAAGGAATTGATAGGGCAGGTAGAGAGAAACATTTTTCCGCTGGTGGGGGTGTCAACGACAACGGGACATAACCTTAAAATCAGAGCCAGGCCATTCAGGAGATAAGGGTGGTAGAAGTGTGGAATTACCTCCCACAAAAAGCAGTAGATGCTAGCTCAATTAATCATTTTAAATCTGAGATCGATAGATTTTTGCTAGCCAAGGGTATTAAGGGATATGGAGCTAAGGCAGGTGGATGGAGTTAAGAAACAGATCAGCCATGATCTCATTGAATGGCGGAACAGTCTCGATGGGCTGAATGTCCTCCTCCTGTTCCTATGTTCCAAAGACGGGGAAGGAGGGCTGGTAACGGAAAGCGTCTATGGGTACATTAGGAGAAAGTGTCCTGCATCAAGGTTTTTTGTAGCTTCCAACATTACTTGTGCTGCTGTCTTCTCTAGTCGCTCAGGCTCCTGAGCAGTATCCTCTAACTATTCTTCAGATGGCTCTTGGTCCTGCTGCTCCATGTCCATGCCTCTTGAACTGAGAAAATTCCATCTGGGTAACTTGATGCCTCGGATCTCTCAAGACATCAGAAGTGCTGTTTCATCATGCCTATTGTCTGCTCAATGATGGATCTGGTGAACGTGCAGATATTCTGCAGAGGGATGATAGGCCAAAGCCCAGGGGTATCCTTGGTCTCCAAACCTTCGACTTCCCGAGTATCTACTAATAATGGTGGCACGGTGGACTGACATAAAATGAATGCATGATGGATGCACCCAGGATATAAGTCACTTACATGCAGTATCTGGTGCAGAATGTTGGACACAAACTGGACGCTTAATAAAAAAAAATGTTTGCTTGATATATGGGCAATTCCTGTGTGCAGGATCACATTGGGCAATAGGGCGCCATAAATGACATTGCTTGATGAATCATGCCATTAGAAAAAAAAAACATATGACACTATCCTGTTGTTCCCTGTTGTCCTTGGGGAAAGTGATTTACTTGCTTGGCCTAGCAGACAGTGCATCAGTCACCTGTTTTGTGCAGCCTGACTGATGTTACTAATGTCTCCACTGACCCCCTGAAAAAGACCATGGCAAGAAATTTTAAGTTGGCTGTCAGTTGGGCTACAGGTCCTCCAGCAGCATATTGCACATGTCTGTAACTATCTCCCTTGTGAATTGGAGCCTCCAAGTTATTGCTCCTCTGTCAAGTCCAGGTAATTTTTCTTATGGCCAATGTTTTCATTTGGCAGGGCAAAGTGGGTAGATGCTCTGCTCCTGCGATGATGCCACACGCACTTCCCTGGAATCCAAAAGCTCTCCCTCCTCCTCCTCTTCCTCCAAATAGCATCACGTAGGGTTCAGATATTCATCAATGACCTTCCCTCCAATGTAAGGTCAGAAATGGGGATGTTCGCTAATGACTGCACAGTGTTCAGTGCCATTTACAACTCCTCAGATAATGAAGCAGTCCATGCCCACATGCAACAAGACCTGGACGACATTCAGGCTTGGGCTGATAAGTGGCAGGCAACATTCATGCAACAGAAGTGCCAGGCAATGACTATCTCCAACAAGTGAGAGTCTAACCACTACCCCTTGACATTCAATGGCATTACTATCGCCGAATCTGCCACCATCAACATCCTGGGGGTCACCATTAACCAGAAACTTAACTGGACCAGCCACATAAATACTGTGGCAACAAGAGCAGGTCAGAGGCTAGGTATTCTGCAGTGAGAGTCTCACCTCCTGACTCCTCAAAGCCTTTCCACCATCTACAAGGCACAAGTAAGGAGCGTGATGGAATACTCTCCACTTGCCTGGATGAGTGCAGCTGCAACAACACTCAAGAAGCTCAACACCATCCAGGACAAAGCAGCCCGCTTGATTGGCACCCCATCTACCACCTTAAACATTCACTCCCTCCACCACTGGCGTACCGTGGCTGCAGTGTGTACCATCTACAAGATGCACTGCAGCAACTCGCCAAGGCTTCGTCAGCAGCACCTCCCAAACCCGTGACCTCTTTCACCTAGAAGGACAAGGGCAGCAGGCGCATGGGAACACCACCACCTCCAAGTTCCCCTCCAAGTCACACACCATTCTGACTTAGAAGTATATCGCCGATCCTTCATCGTCGCTGGGTCAAAATCCCGGATCAAAATCAAGAAGGCGGCTCACCACCACCTTCTCAAGGGCAATTAGGGATGGGCAATAAATGCTGGCCTTGCTGTGAATGCTTTGAGTATATTCAAGGCTGAGATCGATAGATTTTTGGACTCTAGGGGAATCAAGGGATATGGAGATCGGGTGGGAAAGTGGAGTTGAGGTTGATGATCAGTCATGATCTTATTGAATGGCGGAGCAGGCTCGAGGGGCCGAATGGCCGACTCCTGCTCTTACCTCTTATGTTCTTATGTTCTTGCCAGCAATGCCCACATCCCATAAACGAATAAAACAAAAGATAGAGTGAATAAAGAGAATCTGTTTCCAGTGGCTGAAGGGTCGATAACCAGAGGGCACAGATTTAAGGTGATTGGCAAAAGAACCAGAGGCGGCGTGTGGAAAAAATCTTTTACGCAACGAGTGGTTAGGATTTGGAATGCGCTGCCTGATAGGGTGGTGGAAATCGATTCAATAGTAACTTTCAAAAGAGAATTGGATAAATACAGGGATAATTTCAGGGATATGGGGAAAGAATAGGGAGTGGGACTAATTGGATTGCTTTTTGAAAGAGCCGGCACAGATTCGATGGGCCGAATGGCCTTCTTCTGTGCTGTACTATTCTATGATCCTATGATTCTATGTACAATAGGATTTCAAATGGGCCACCCATTGTGCAAAGTGGGATGGTGGGAGCAGAAAATTGTAACTTCCCAGCTCTCGTTAAAAGCTCCTGAACATTATGCAACCCTATTGCAAAGAAAATATTTAAATTTACTCTCTAAACTGTCCAAAGGTTGGACTTTTAGAATCATAGAAATTTACAGCACTGAAGGAGGCCATTTGGCCCATCGTGTCCGTGCTGGCCGACAAAGAGCTATCTAGCCTAATCCCACTTTCCAGCGCTTGGTCCGTAGCCTTGTAGGTTAGGACACTTCAGGTGCATGTCCAAGTATTTTTTTTAATGTGATGAGGGTTTCTGCCTCTAGGAACTTTTTCAGGCAGTGAGTTCCAGACCCCCACCACACTCTGGGTGAAAAAATTTCTCCTCAAATCCCCTCTAAACCTTCTACTAATTACTTTAAATCTATGCCCCCTGGTTTTTGACCCCTCTACTAAGGGAAATAGGTCCTTCCTATCCACTCTATCTAGGCCCCTCATAATTTTATACACCTCAATTAGGTCTCCCCTCAGCCTCCTCTGTTCCAAAGAAAACAACCCCAGCCTATCCACATCACTGCTTAGTCTGCACTATCTTTATGTTTAAATTGGTAATTTTTCTTCTGTTAACAGGGTCATTCATCACCTTAACAATACATAGCCATAAATTAAGGTATTTTGTTACAGTCTTCTATTAGTTCCAAAACATCCTTACTGAACAATTAAGCATTACGCAGAATCACGGGCATGAATTGCATGTCATGTCATGTTGTAAGATGATTCTTAGTGTATTTAAATGAGGTGTGATATTTGGCATTGAGGTCAATAAAACCTTCACCATTGACAGAACAATGTCATTTTATTCTAAAATCATGTCATGAATGGTAAGTTTTAAAGAGCCATAACTCCATTAAGAATGATTTTTTAAAATTTGTTTATGGGATGTGGGCGTCGCTGGCAAGGCCAGCATTTATTGCCCATCCCTAATTGCCCTCGAGAAGGTGGTGGTGAGTCGCCTTCTTGAACCGCTGCAGTCCGTGTGGTGAAGGTACTCCCACAGTGCTGTTAGGGAGGGAGTTCCAGGATTTTGACCCAGCGACAATGAAGGATCCGCGATATACTTCTAAGACAGGATAGTGTGTGACTTGGAGGGGAACTTGGAGGTGGTGGTGTTCCCACGCGCCTGCTGCCTTTGTCCTTCTAGGTGATAGAGATCGTGGGTTTGGGAGGTGCTGCCGAAGAAGCCTTGGCGAGTTGCTGCAGTGCATCTTGCAGATGGTACACACTGCAGCCACGGTGCGCCGGTGGTGGAGGGAGTGAATGCTTAAGGTGGTAGATGGGGTGCCAATCAAACAGGCTGATTTGTCCTGGATGGTGTCGAGCAGCTTGAGTGTTGTTGGAGCTGCACTCATCCAGGCAAGTGGAGACTATTCCATCAAACTCCTTACTTGTGCCTTGTAGATGGTAGAAAGGCTTTGGGGAGTCAGGAGGTGAGACACTCGCCGCAGAATACCCAGCCTCTGACCTGCTTTTGTTGCCACAGTATTTTTGTGGCTGGTCCAGTTAAGTTTCTGGTCAATGTTGACCCCCAGGATGTTGATGGTGGGGGATTTGGCGATGGTAATGCCATTGAATGTCAAGGGGCGGTGGTTAAACTCTCGCTTGTTGGAGATAGTCATTGCCTGGCACTTCTGTGGCGCGAATGTTACCTGCCACTTATCAGCCCAAGCCTGAACGTCATCCAGGTCTTGTAGTATATGGGCATGGACTGCTTCATTATCTGAGGAGTTGTGAATGGCACTGAACACTGTGCAGTCATCAGCGAACATCCCCATTTCTGACCTTATGTTGGAGGGAAGGTCATTGATGAAGCAGCTGAATATGGTTGGGCCTAGGACACTGCCCTGAGGAACTCCTACAGCGATGTCCCGGGGCTGTGGTGATTGACTTTCAATCACCACAACCATCTTCCTTTTTGCTAGGTATGACTCCAGCCAGTGGAGAGTCTTCCCCCTGATTCCCATTGACTTCAGTTTTACTAGGGCTCCTTTATGCCACACTCGGTCAAATGCTGCCTTGGTGTCAAGGGCAGTCACTCTCATTCACCTCTGGAATTCAGCTCATTTGTCCATGTTTGGACCAAGGCTGTAATGAGGTCGGGAGCAGAGTGGTCTTGGCGGAACCCAAACTGGGCATCCGTGAGCAGGTTATTGGTGAATAAGTGCCGCTTGATAGCACTGTCAATGACACCTTCCATCACTTTGCTGATGATTGAGAGTAGACTGATGGAGCGGTAATTGGCTGGATTGGATTTGTCCTGCTTTTTGTGGACAGGACTTACATGGGCAGTTTTCCACATTGTCTGATAGATGCCAGTGTTGTAGCTGTACTGGAACAGCTTGGCTAGAGGCGCAGCTAGTTCTGAAGCACAAATCTTCAGCACGATAGCCGGGATGTTGTCAGGGCCCATAGCCTTTGCTGTATCCAGTGCGCTGAACCGTTTCTTGCTATCATGTGAAGTGAATCGAATTGGCCGAAGACTGGCTTCTGTGATGATGGGGACCTCAGGAGGAGGCTGATATGGATCATCCACTCGGCACTTCTAGCTGAAGATGTTTGCAATGGCTTCAGCCTTGTCTTTTGCACTCACGTGTTGGGCTCCACCATCATTGAGGATGGGGATATTCATGGAGTCTCCTCCTCCCGTTAGTTGTTTAATGGTCCACCACCATTCATGACTGGATGTGGCAGGACTGCAGAGCTTTGATCTGATCCATTGATTGTGGGATCGCTTAACCCTGTCTATAGCATGCTGCTTCCGCTTTTTAGCATGCATGTAGTCCTGTGTTGCAGCTTCCTACCTCATTTTTTGGTATGCCTCGTGCTGCTCCTGGCATGCTCTTCTACACTTGTTATTGAACCAGGATTGGTCACCTGGCTTGATGGTAATGGTAGAGTGAGGGATATGCCGGGCCATAAGGTTACAGATTGTGGTGGAATACAATTCTGCTGCTGCTGATGGCCCCACAGCACCTCATGGATGCCCAGTTTTGAGCTGCTAGATCTGTACTGAATCTATCCCATTTAGCACGGTGGTAGTGACACACAACACGATGGAGCGTGTCCTCAGTGTGAAGACGGGACTTCGTCTCCGCACTGACTGTGCGGTGGTCACTGCTACCAATACTGTCATGGACAGATGCATCTGTGACAGGTAGATTGGTGAGGATGAGGTCAAGTAGGTTTTTCCCTCGTGTTGGTTCTCTCACCTCCTGTTGCAGGCCCAGACTGGCAGTTATGTCATTCAGGACTCGGCCAGTAGTGGTGCTACCGAGCCACTCTTGGTGATGGACATTCAGGTCCCCCACCCAGAGTACATTCTGTGCCCTTGCTACTCTCAGTGCTTCTTCCAAGTGGTGTTCAACATGGAGGAGTACTGATTCATCAGCTGAGGGAGGGCAGTAGGTGGTAATCAGCAGGAGGTTTCCTTACCCACACTTGACCTGAAGCTATGAGACTTCATGGGGTCCGGAGTCAATGTTGAGGACTCCCAGGGCCACTTCTTCCTGACTGTATATCACTGTGCCGCCACCCCTGGTGGGTCTGTCCTGCCGGTGGGACAGGACATACCCAGGGATGGTGATGGAGGAGTTTGGGACATTGGCTGAAAGGTATGATTCTGTGAGTATGACTATGTCAGGCTGTTGCTTGACTAGTCTGTGGGACAGCTCTCCCAATTTTGGCACAAGTCCCCAGATGTTGGTGAGGAGGACTTTGCAGGGTTGACTGGGCTGGGTGTGCCGTTGCCGTGTCCGTAGCCGGTGCCGAGGTCGATGTTGGGTGCTTCGTCCGGTTTCATTCTTTTTATTATGTTTCGTAGCGGTTTGTTACAACTGACTGGCTTGCTAGGCCATTTCAGAGGGCAGTTTAGAGTCAACCACATTGCAGTGGGTCTGGAGTCACATATAGGCCAGACCAGGTAAGGATGATTTCCTTCCCTAAAGGACATTAGTGAACCAGATGGGTTTTTACGACAATCCAGTAGTTTCCTGGTTACCATTACTGGAACTAGCTTTTCATTCCAGATTTATTTAATTAACTAAATTTAATTCAGCTGCCATGGTGGGATTTGAATTCACATCTCTGGGATCAATTAGTCCAGGTCTCTGGATTGACTAGCCTAGTGACATTACCACTACACTACCGTTCCCCTGGATCCGAGTCATTCAAAACTAACAAAAATGTTCTAGATATAGGACATTGGACTTCATTTCATTGTTTATCAACCAGAAGTGTGCTCTGAGGTTGTTATTTTGTGCCGGTGTGGTTTTGGAGGTGTTTTTATATCAAACTAAATTGGTCAGTGCACTGAAAACCACACATAGAAACATAGAAGATAGGAGCAGGAGTAGACCATTCGGCCCCTCGAGCCTGCTCCGCCATTCAATGCGATCATGGCTGATCATCCAAATTCAGTACCCTGTTCCTGCCTTTTCTCCATATCCCTTGATCCCCCTAGCCTTAAGAAATATATCCAACTCCTTCTTGAATATATTTAATGAATTGGCCTCCACTGCCTTCTGTGGTAGAGAACTCCACAGGTTCACTACTCTCTGGGTGAAGAAATTCCTCCTCATTTCTGTCCTAAATGGCTTACCCCTTATCCTTAGACTGTGACCCCTGGTTCTGGACTCCCCGACCATCGGGAACATCCTTCCTGCATCTAGTCTGTCCAGTCCTGTCAGAATTTTATAAGTTTCAATGAGATCCCCTCTCATTCTTCTAAACTCCAGCGAGTATAAGCCCAATTGACCCAATCTCTCCTCATACGTCATTCCTGCCATCCCAGGTATCAGCCTGGTGAATCTTCGCTGAACTCCTTCCATGGCAAGAACATCCTTCCTCAGATAAGGCGACCAAAACTGCACACAATACTCAAGGTGTGGTCTCACCAAGGCCCTGTACAACTGTAGCAAGACATCCTTGTTCCTGTACTCAAACCCTCTCGCTACGAAGGCCAACATACCATTTGCCTTCTTAACCGCCTGCTGCACCTGCATGCTTACCTTCAGCGACTAGTGCACAAGGACACCCAGGTCTCGTTGCACTTCCCCTTCTCCCAATCTATTGCCATTCAGATAATAATCTGCCTTCCTGTTTTTGACACCAAAGTGAATAACCTCGCATTTAGCCACGTTATATTGCATCTGCCATGCTTCTGCCCAATCACCCAACCTGTCCAAATCATCCTGGAGTTTCTCAGCATCCTCCTCACAGTACACATGCCCACCCAGCTTTGTGTCGTCTGCAAACTTGGAGATATTACATCTAGTTCCCTTGCCTAGATCGTTAATATATATTGTGAATAGCTGGGGTCCAAGGACCGATCCCTGCGGTACCCCACTAGTCACTGCCTGCCACTTGGAAAAAGACCCGTTTATTCCAACTCTTTGCTTTCTGTCTGCCAACCAGTTCTCTATCCAAGTCAATATCTTGCCCCCAATCCCATGTGCCTTAACTTTACATGCTAATCTCTTATGCGGGACCTTATTGAAAGCCTTTTGAAAGTCCAAATACACCACATCCACTGGTTCTCCCTTATCTATTTTACCAGTTACATCCTCAAAAAATTCCAGTAGGTTAGTCAAGCATGATTTACCTTTTGTAAATCCATGTTGACTTTGTCCGATCCTGTCACTGTTTTCTAAGTGCTCTGCTATTACACGTGAAACATGAATGGTTTTGGAGAAATATTAAAGCTTCGAATCCTCAACAGTGCTTTTATTCTCAATAAATATTTATTCATTGTACTGTAAACCAGTTTATGCAAACATATACTTCTCATAGTGCACTATATTTCAAATAAATAGTAACTTTAAAATGCGATTAATATTAAGATGTTTATTCAGAGTTGCCAAATGAAGTAAGATGCTTTGCTCATGGGAACATGTATAGAAATTTTGTACAGCTTGTGGATAATAAAACTGCTGTGCTGTTTTGCAAATAATACAGTCCACTGTTCAAATGAGATATTAATAGTGGACAATATCTAATTTAAACAATATTATCCCATGATGTAGCAGTCACTAATGCAGTACTGGGCCTCCAGCACTGCACATAAGTTGAAGTCTCTCGGTCCAGCTCAAGCCCTCAACTTGCTGGTCCAGAGACTGCAGTACTACCAGCTTATGTCTGTGTCGGTGCCACACACATATTGTGTTGTGACATGAATCCTAGATGCTATCACTCTGTGTATACTGGTCTGGTTTCCATAGCACACATTTAAAATTAAGCTGAACGTTTGCCAGATTTGCCAGATCTAGAATTTCCAATCCAGAATGACCTGTGTCAACTTGGCTTAGTTGTAGGTCTCTTGCTTCTGAGTCAGAAGGTTATAGTTCTCAAGTCCTGCTCCATGTCTTGAGCACAGCATTTACACTGACACTTCAGTGCAGTAGTGAGGGAGTGCTACACTGCTGGAGGTGCTGCATTTCAGGTGAAATTTTAAACCAGATAGTATTCAAGAAAGGTCGCCTGTCACTTTAATTCTCCGCTTCATTCCCACTCTGATCTCTCTGTCCTCGGCCTATTACATTGTTCCAATGAAGCTCAACGTAAGCTCGAGGAACAGCACCTCATCTTTCGATTAGGCACTTTACAACCTTCCAGACTCAATATCGAGTTCAACAATTTCAGATCATAATCCCTGCCCCCATTTTTCATGCTGTATGATTTTGCCATTCCCATTTGCAACATTTTCACAGTATGTTCTTTCAATTCCTTCCTCCCCTCCTAAACCTCCCCCCCCGCCGCCCACCCCTGTCTTTGCACCTGCTTAATATCTGTTACATTTTCAGCTTTTTCCAGTTCTGATGAAGGGTCCCAGACCTGAAACGTTAACTCTGTTTCTCTCTCCACGGATGTTGCCTGGCCTGCTGAGTATTTCCAGCATTTTCTGTTGTTATTTCAGTATTCAAGAAAGCAGCGCGTTCTCCTGGTGCCTGGCAAACATTCCTCCCTCAACCAACCACTGAAAAACAAATTAACTGGACTTTAGCTCATTGTTGCTTGTGGAATTTTGCTGTTGTCAAATTGGCTGCTCTGTTTGCCTGCGTGACACTAATCGCTGCATTTCAAAAGTAATTCATTGCATTCGAAGCACTCTGAGAGATATCCGAAAAAAGTGATGTGGCTAGGTGCTATATAAACGCATGTCTGTCCTTCTTTCTCATAATTCCCCAGTAGCTTTGTTCAATTTCCAAATTTCATTCCGTTATAACTTCAAAGCAGAGAAGTAAATTAGAATGGAGCAAGCAGTAAAAACACAAAACGATCATTAATGTTTTCTGTATAGAGGGTTATTGTTCATAAATGTATTAGTGTAATTCTTAAAAGGGCAATGTCACCACACTTGGGAGTTCTTGAGCAATGAAGAAGCACCAATAAGCAGGATCAGCTTGAAAGGCTGTAATGTTCCACAAGAACATGTCAGCAAACTTTAAATCTGTTACAGTGCTGATCCTTCCAATACATGTTTCATTAATATTTCACCAAAAGTTATCAAATGAGTCAGAAATGACCAGCGACATAATGGTACCATGTATCACAAATCATATCACTGCATCGAAAGACTCTGGAAATGCATATTAACCACATTTTCTCTTTCTCTGTTATTATTTTAGTTTTTCTCTTTTAATTTCTGATTTCAGGTTAAGCTTGCAGTGTATAAGATATTTGTTCAAACAATTATCCTTCGTAGTTCACAACTCCAAGGCATGCAACAAAAGGGCCATGTGTGAGATCTAGGACCAAGCTGTGTGAGATCTAGGACCAAGCTGTGAGGTGGTTTAATGGCAAAAAGGGGAGCCAGGTACAGAAAGGGCGGGTTAATATTAATTCTGATATTGACTGAGCACCTGGAGGGGGAGACTGCCTCACATCTCTTTGACAAACCCTCTCACATGAGGTCCTAGATTAAGCAGTTGATGCAGAGCAATCCTAGGACATGCATTGGAGTTGGACATCTAGATTATCAAGGTGGCGTGGAGAGCCCAAGTTGTCCTTTGTAGGAGCTTTGAAGATGATAACAAAAGCAGAAAAAGCTGGAAATACTCAGCAGGTCAGACAGTATCTGTGGAGAAACAGAAGTCGACATTTCAGGTCTTAGACTCTTCCTCAGGACTGAAAGTTGAAACATTGGGCTGGATTTTCATTAAGCTGTCGGGAAGGAGGCGGGCCTACAACTTTTGGGTTTTAGTCCCGCCTCCATCGACGTCCGGCCAATCGGCGCGATTTTCCCTTGATTGACCTTGTTGAGCCTGCCCAGCGGGCTCAGCAGGCCAATTAAGGGCCACCCGGCAACAGGTGACGTCACAGACTGAAATTTCATCTGTCAAGAGTTTTTGACAGATGAAATATCAGTGTTTCACAGCTGTTTGAAGCTATCAAACACTGACAGCCTGACTTCTAACCTGAATCCTTCTAAGCAGACTCAGTTAGAACTGTCACCGGCATTGAAAGCTGAAGGCTGTCACTTTTGACAGATCGCAGCCATTCAGCTTTCAGTTCCGGCTGAGTGATGGGCTCCCGACGCCTAGAGGAAGAAAGGCTGTAAAGGTAAGTACAGGTAAGTAAAACTTCTTTACACACTTTAGACACACCAAACACACTTACCTTTGCACTCATGCACCCATCACTCACCTGAACAGCGACATCTCGACCCCCCCAAGTCCTTCAACCCGACGGTCCACCTGCTCTAACCTGGCGTGATTTGGAGCCATCGGGAATCCCATATTACACCCCTCAAAATAGGGATTAGGCTAAAAACTGCCTGTTAACTACCTGTTAACAGGCAGTTAATTGGCACTAATCCCTTCCCGCCTCGGGTCGGTGGGTCCCAGTGCAGGGCGGGTACCCGCCTCCCTTGAAACTTACGTGGAGGCGGGTTTTGGGCGGGATGGTGTCGGGACCCCCGAATTCGGGATTTTTATCCCCCGCACGCCTGAAAGCCCGCCTCACAGCCCAATGAAAATCTGGCCCATTGAGTTTCTTTTTTTTTCTGGGGGTTTTTCAGATTATCGGTATCTGCAGGTTTTTGCTTCTTGTTTACATTGAAGATGATGTCTGTCACATAGCTGATAGAATCATAGAACCAAACAGCACAGAAGGAGGCCATTTGGCCCATCATGCCTCTGAAAGAGCAGCCAATTAGTTCCACTCACCTGCTTTTTCCCAATAGCCCTGCAAATTTCCCCTTTTTAAGTATTTATCCAATTCCCTTTTGAAAGTTACTATTGAATCTGCTTCCTCCACCCTTTCAGGCAGCACATTCCAGATCACAACTACTCGCCAATTAAAAATATTCTCCTCATCTCCCCCCTGGAGTTTTTGGCAATTATCTTAAATTTGTGACCTCTGGTTACCGACTCACCTGCCAGTGGAAACAGTTTCTCTCGATCTAATCTAGCAAAACCCCTTTTAATTTTGAACACTTCTATTAAATCTGTGTTACTTAACCTTCTCTGCTCTAAGGAGAAAAATCTCAGCTTCTCTAGTCTCTCCACAAAACTGAAGTCCCTCATCCCTGGTACCGTACCATTCTAAAAAATTTCCTCTGCAGCTTCTCCAAGGCCATGACATTATGAGGCAAGTCTGAGACTTGGATGATAACTGGTGGAAGGTGTTTGCTGTGAAACATGTTCAGGGTCTGATGCGTACCAGTAAGCAACTACTGCTGAAGTTCTGCACCTCTAACTGCTGGAGCCACAGATACATGGCTGGTGGCCTGGGTCAATGCAGTGGTGATGGAGACAGTGGAAATGTAGTTGCAAGTTTTATAGTGAGTTTTCTTCACCCAGAGAGTGGTGAACCTGTGGAATTCTCTACCACAGAAGGCAGTTGAGGCCAATTCATTAAATATATTCAAGAAGGAGTTAGATATATTTCTTAGAGCTAAAGGTATCAAGGGATATGGGGAGAAGGCAGGGACAGGGTGCTGAGTTTGGATGATCAGCCATGATCTCATCGAATGGCAGAGCAGGCTCGAGGGGCCAAATGGCCTACTCCTGCTCCTATCTTCTATGTTTCTATGTTTCTATGTTTCTATACTTACCAGCTTATCACTATGCTCATTGTTTGTGCGGTTTAAGCTGGTTAAACTTCAGCAGTACCCCTGAGCTTATTTAGAGGTTCCTGTGACCTTGGTCATTCCCAACCTGCACCTAAGCTCTTCGTACTTAGGTAAGGTGTGACTATAAGGAGAGAGTAGGCAAACAGAAATACTGGCTTGGTTTGGAGACTCCTAAGCATGGTAATGGGCTACCACGTGTGTCAAGTACCTTGACCGAACAAAAAAATTCAGAATTACAGCAATCACGTATCTTATCTCCATATCATTACAAATCTTTACAAATCTAGATAACGTCTCACAGCGCACATTATTAAAAGGTGGCGATGCTACTTTAAGTACCTTCATCAAAGGTTTGGTTTGCACCAAGTTGTAACCTAATTAAATTTTTCTAGTTGGTTGAACTTTCTAGTTTTAAGAAAGTAATGAAAAATAACTTGCAACAACTTGAAACGACACACAGCGCAAGTCCTGTTTTGAATTTTATGCTTTCACAGGGGTGAGTCGAAGTTTGCAATTTCACAGGAGTGAGGAGAACATGTAACATTGTATCACAAAGTATGAATATAAGGACAACAGTAGAGACACTTTTGATGAGTGATGTACAAAAAAAAACAATTACTCCCAATATCAGAGCAAGATGAGAACGAAGGCCCCTTAGGTATTTCAAAATGTCGTGCTGCTTATCACTGAACAATTACTGTGCATCAAGCCAAATTGTATTGTGCCCTGGCCTGTTTATAAAAAGTTCCCATTCAATGTTTCTTTTTTTATTATTGATGTTGGCACTGGTCTCAAGTCCTGTGACTGTAATAGATATTCATAGCACACATTGCTGAACTACCTGCAAGTCATCAATCACCAGCCATCATCACAGCCTCTGTGAAGGCAAACACCATCACATACACCATTAGTAACTTCATACACTCACCCCCTGAAGGAACGGTGTTGCACTGAAACTTGAGTCTCCTTCTGTGATAGACTGAGCATCACATTTTCATAAATACCCTGAATATACTCAGTTCCCTTGCAGGATAAAAGCTAAGGTTTCACTTACACAACAACTTCACTGATAGGTCAGTGTAGGAAATAAAGTATCTTTTCTGTTTTTTGGTATAGGTCACACAAAGTAAGTTTCGATGGAAGGAATCAATCGCCGAAGAATATGCTTACTGTTGATTGTCCTGGTCAAGTTACACTGACTCAGTTGTCCTTGAATCCTATTGGAGCAAGAATGATTTCTTCAGGGAATTACGGAAAGCCAACTGAACCTGGCAAAATGTGAAGTAAATGGAAAGTTAAGTAGGGTGTGGAAAAAGTGCAGCAAGGTGTAGAAAAGAGGAGGAAACTGCATAAAAGATAGGAATAAGTAGTTATCCTCAACCAAATTCTGATTTGGATGATTTAAACTTTGGGGAAACTAAAGTTTAATGGTACTTTGCTCTGGGGAGTGTTAGTCTTAATTGCATTTTTAGCAAGTGTCATTTGTGCTTTTACTTTAAAAATGAAATGGCACCCAATTAACACCTAAAGTGTAATTTGAAGCATTTTGCATCTAAATCTGAGAGATAAAGATTTACACAACTATATCATAATTTAGTTCTGAGCTCATTCCTAATGGAAAGCCTATCAGCATGAAGATAACAACTTGAATTTATGTAACGCATTTAAAGTAGAAAATATTCCAAGGTAATCAGCACAAAATGGACACCAAGCCAAAGCAGAAGATATTGGGAGGGGTCCTAAAAGTGTGCTTTAAAAGAGGGGAGGGAGCTGGAGAGGTGGAAGCGTTTAGGGAAGGAATTCCATAGCGTGAAGCCGAGGTGGCTGAAAGCATGACCGCCAATGTTGGGGCGAAGCAGGGAGGAACTACACATGCAGCCAGAATCAGAGGAACAGAGAGTTTGGGAGGGTAGTAGAGCTGGAGGGGATTACGGATTTAGGAAGGGGGCAAGGTTTGTGAAGGGAATTAAACACAAGATTGAGAATTTTAAATTTGAGGCATTGGGAGACCAGGAACTACTGCCAGAGGTATGAGGCATAAATATATTACCTGAAGATTCTCTCCCCTCCCCAGTGCACCAACAGTCCCTCGTCCCATCTCGCCAAGGTCCTTACAACCACCACATTAATGCACTCAAAGTGTAAACCTTCTTGGATCTCCCAGTGCCATCATTAAGAAAGTTAAAGTAACAACACAATTAACAAAAAACAAAAGAAGGTGAGTTATTTTTAATTTAATTATTCCAAAAAATTAACAATAGACAACTAAAAATCACCGTAGTGCAAAGCCCTGGTGCCTGGCTTGTGTGTTCTTTTCTCTATTCTGATAATTCTACAACATGGTTCTCTGTGGCTGGAGCTTATGAGGGGGAAGATTGCTGAACTTCCAATGAGGACACTTGAGATGGCCGTACTGGGTGACCTCGAGCAACTGTGGGCGCAGAGGCCCAACTGCAGACTGCTGTATCTCGGCAGCAGCCAGGGCACTGACTGAGCTTGCTGCTTGGCACCAACAAGGGCACTGGCTGAGAGGCTGATGGGGTAGCTGGCATGCTGCCAACCTGAGAGAAAACACTATGGGGGAAAAATTCAGTATCGCCCCGTTTGGGGCGCCATTATCAGCCATGCGCAAAGTTTAGCGCCTGGCGCTAATTATAGCCTCCGACTGCAAACTTGGCTTTTATCGCCCCTGGAGGTGATTGGAACGCTAAATCAGGCACTTCACACCTGTCTTAAGGCGCAAAGGCCGAGGAGCGAGGCGCTACCTCAGAGCGCTGGCGAAGCTCATGTGATGTCAGTCAGCAATGGAACACAGACACACTGGCGCCGGCCAGTTCTTAAAGGGGAGGGTCGATCTTGCTCTCCATCCATATTCTGCTCATTGCAGCCTTGAATCTCGGCCTGGAGAGGCCTGTACATCAATTCTGCTGGAAAGAACAATGGAGAGACCCAGGGAAAGAGCTCAGAGTGCAGTCCCCACAGTCTCTTCTAAATCGATACAAGGGCAAATCAAAATGAACCTGCAAAGTGCTGCTCAGTACCCAAAACTCCTTCACACAGCGTTGAATCTCTCCACAAGTGTCTCTCTCTCTCAGAATGCGTGGTGCAAAAATGTCACCAACAAAAAAAGGCAGGAAGTGGTCACCTTTAAGTAGTACTCCCCCAGTCCCTTTCTGACTGCAAAACGCTCCCCTCAACCTGTCGTTGCTAGCGACAGGCGGTAAGGCAGGGGGCGCCACTCAATATCCGGTCCGGGGCGCTACCGGGGCATTGCACACTCGACTGACGTCACGATCTGTGGGCGCAGGAGATCGTGGCGGTAGTGTTTGGCGCTGCCGCAAAATGTCTAGTTAATTTTGTGAGCAGCGGCGCACGGGCGCTAGTTGCTTTGCGCCCCATTAGCGCCCTCTTAAGGCGCTAACAGGAGGCACAAACCAACTGAATTTTTCCCCCCATGTGCCTTGTCCCTGATACCATTGCCACTCCCATGGGGCTGAACCTCAGCACTCCCACTGGCTCTGCCTGAGAACAGAGTGCAGGAGTGATGTGAGGATCTCAAAGTCATTTTCCCATAGCATCCTTCATGGCTTGAAAGTGAGAAGAGATGGCACCAGTCTGAGCTCCCAGCAAAGTTTTACAAGGCTGTGGAGGCTCAGTCATTGGGTATATTCAAAACAGAAGTTGATAGGTTTCTGACTAGTAAGAGCATCAAAGGATATGGCGATAGGACCGGTGAATGGAGTTGAGGCAGAAGATCAGCCATGATCTCATTGAATGGCGGAGCAGGCTCGAAGGGACGAATGACCTACTCCTGCTCCTATTTCTTATGTTCTTACGTTAGAACTGCCATCTGAGTCGCCAGTGCTGTGGGCCCACCTGCTGTGTTCACAGCTGACCACTTGCTCCATGACTGACCGGTGTTGGGATGGCCTGAGTGAAGACCCCATGCATATTGGAGTTGGACTACTAGAGAAGTTATGCTAAACTTGTATCAAACCTTGGTTAGACCACACTTGGAGTACTGTGTACAATTCTGGTCGCCATATTATAAAAAGGATATAGAGGCACTGGAGAGGGTGCAAAAAAGTTTTACAAGGATGATACCAAAAATGCGAGGTTATACCCATCAGGAAAGGATGAACAGGCTGGGTCTCTTTTCTCTTGAAAAGAGAAGGCTAAGGGGTGACCTAATGGAGGTCTTTAAAATTATGAAAGATTTTGATAAACTAGTCACAGAGGAAGAGCAAAACTACAGGCCATCAATGTAAGATAGTCACCAAGAAATCCAATAGGGAATTCAGAAGAAACTTCTTTCCCCAGAGAGTGGTGAGAATGTGGAACTCACTACCACAGGGAGTGGTTGAAGCAAATAGTATAGATGCATTTAAGGGGAGGCTGGACAAGCATATGAGGGAGAAGGGAATAGAGGATTACGCTGATAGAGTTAGATGAGGAAAGACGGGAGGAGGCTCGAGTGGAGCATAAACACTGGCATGGACTGGTTGGGCCGAATGGCCTGTTTCTATGCTGTATATTCTATGTAATTCTATGTAATACTCCATGCTCTGTGCCATTGTGCAGAGGTTTGCTGGCAGGCAACCCAGTCCCTTGTGCCATCAGTCTTGTCTACACCCAGGGCCTCGAAGTCCACATCTGTGTCCTCTGCATCAGGGCTAGGATGCGTGCTCTCCCTCTCTAGCAAGCTGCTTCCTGGGCCATCCTGTACTCCTGCCTTTGCTCCAGTGCACGAGCGCTCAGTGTGTCTCCCCATGCAGATTTGTCTAGTCTACCCTCTAAACGACACTGGGTGCCAGTGTCTGAGCTGGTGTCTGCAAGGTGATGGTTGAGTGACACTTCATCTTCGATTGCGCTGCCATCCTCTTTCTCTGCTTGCCCATGGCCTTGTGAAGATTCTGGACCTGAAATGGCTGAAATGGACTGTTAGTGGCAAGGGTAAGCAGAGACTGATGAATGACTGCTGAAAGTAGTTGCATTTTGTCATGTAGAGTGTGTAGGGTTCTGTTGGAGTGGGAAGGGAAAAAGATGCGCAGAAACTGTGGGATTTGTCCTCCAGCCTCACCAGTGCCTGCGGGCCTGACTCACCCACTGCCCACGATGTCTAGGACTTTCTCCTCCAGTGGGGACAGCATATGGATGTGGGCTCTCTCCCCTCCTGTCTGAGCATGCTCCCTGTATTGCGCACCAACTTGTCCTGCAAGAAATATGGGATTAATAGAGAAATAGTGGTAGCCTAGCGAGGTGTCGTGAGGATGTGTATTTCATGGTCGAAGTGTGGATATTGTGTGAAAGGTGTCAGAAATGCAGAGGTGTGGGAAAGTGAGGGAAGTAATAGTGAGGTGAGCAGCAGAATGTGGCAATAGCAGGAGAAGGAAATGGAGAGAAGTGTGCTTCAGTGAAGGGAAGCGTGGGGAGGAATGGCTTGTGAGTACCGAGCAGAGCTCAGGAAAGAGTAATGCGAGATATAATTTAGGAGTCTTACCTTAGCCAGCCTGGTGAGGTCATTAAACTTCTTGCGACATTGCAACCAGGTCCTGGCTGCTCTACTGCTCATATTGACCTCCTCCGCCACCTCTTGCTGTCTGGTCACTTGCCAGGACAGTCTCCAGCCTCCGGCAGGAGCAACACTTAATGTCCCACACGGACTGCCTCCACCAGGACCCCCAGTGCAGCATCTGAGAATCTGGGCGTCCTCACAGCAGCTGTTTCTGGCATTTCTGAAGTCTCCACGGCAGATTACAGTATACAGCAGCCAGTGCAATTCTCATTTAAGGCTACTTTTAAATGCTGTCAGGAATGCGTGATATTGCCACACCTCACCAACAACCCCCATTAGGCGCGCTACCTATGGTCAGTGCAGGTATTGCTGGCAGCCGCCTATTCAATGTTAATTAGGCAGGTGGGTTACTGTCTAAGATTGACAGTGCCCACATGTTTGGGCATGGGCTGTGTTCCAGTGCTGATTCAGCACTCAAAAACGGTCATGGGCCAATTTCTCCCCCTATGAGTACAGAGATTTAAACATTTTTGTACATAGATCAAACCCAATCACGGTACATTTTGATTATTATTACCTCTCATTTCTGGTCAATGCACCAGGCTTCTGATTTAGCAAAGCCTTGCAATATGAAAGACCACAACACGTTGAGGCCGATTTTGTTTTCAGCATTAAATCAGTTCTACATGGTTTAGAACTGATGCTAATCCCACCCAAAAGATAAGCAGTAACTGCACTCAATTCTCTGGTCTAAGCTCACTTGCAAAATTATTTACAGCACAGGCTACAGAATCGGAGGATGGTTGGCACGAGTGGTGTGCGAGGAAAATTGTGTGTAATTCAAATTTATAGGAATGGGGACAATCAAAGGAGAATGTCACAATGCAGGGACAAAAATTCAGAAAGCTTTTGGAGATCCTTAAAAGGCATTTTGATCCATCACCAGCCTTTCCCAAGGTCGAGAGGGGGTAGGTGATTAAGAAGTGACAGGCACAATTGAAACCCTAAGTGTAAGAATGAGTCTGCAGTTGAGTCCTGTTTGATGCTCCTCAGGTCAAGGTTCTGCTGCATGAGGTGTTTGCAAGGTAGTGTATCCCTCTGTGCCATTCCAGTTTATCATAGAAACATAGAAGATAGGAGCAGGAGTAGGCCATTCGGCCCCTCGAGCCTGTTCCGCCATTTAATGAGATCATGGCTGATCATCCAAATTCAGTACCCTGTCCCTGCTTTCTCCCCATATCCCTTGATCCCTTTAGCCTTAAGAAATATATCTAACTCCTTCTTGAATATATTTAATAAGTTGGCCTCAACTGCCTTCTGCGGTAGAGAATTCCATAGGTTCACCACTCTCTGGGTGAAGAAATTCCTCCTCATCTCTGTCCTAAATGGCTTACCCCTTATCCTTAGACTGTGACCCCTGGTTCTGGATTTCCCCGGCATTGGGAACATCCTTCCTGTATCTAGTCTGTCTAGTCCTGTTAGAATTTTATACGTTTCAATGAGATCCCCTCTCATTCTTCTAAGCTCCAGCGAATATAAGCCTAATCATCCCAATCTCTCTTCATACATCATTCCTGCCATCCCAGGTATCAGTCTGGTGAATCTTCGCTGCACTCCCTCTATGGCAAGAACATCCTTCCTCAGAAAAGGCGACCAAAACTTCACACAATACTCAAGGTGTGTTCTCACCAAGGCCCTGTACA
Organism: Somniosus microcephalus; assembly: GCF_052327205.1. NCBI lineage: Eukaryota > Metazoa > Chordata > Chondrichthyes > Squaliformes > Somniosidae > Somniosus > Somniosus microcephalus. Next base: position 30,832,721 of record NC_140993.1, on the reverse strand, counting down.
ACTGCAGCAAGACATCCTTGCTCCTGTACTCAAACCCTCTCGCTACGAAGGCCAACATACCATTTGCCTTCTTAACCGCCTGCTGCACCTGCATGCTTACCTTCAGCGACTGGTGCACAAGGACACCCAGGTCTCGTTGCACTTTGCCTTTTCCCAATCTATTGCCGTTCAGATAATAATCTGTCTTCCTGTTTTTGCAACCAAAGTGGATAACCTCGCATTTATCCACATTATACTGCATCTGCCATGCGTCTGCCCAATCAACCAGTCTGCCCAAATCATACTGGAGTTTCTCTGCATCCTCCTCACAGCACACACGCCCACCCAGCTTTGTGTTGTCTGCAAACTTGGAGATATTACATCTAGTTCCCTCGTCTAGATCATTAATATATATTGTGAATTGCTGGGGTCCTAGCACCGATCCCTGTGGTACCCCACTTGTCACTGCCTGCCACTCGGAAAAAGACCCGTTTATTCTAACTCTTTGATTCCTGTCTGCCAACCAGTTCTCTATCTAAGTTAGTACCTTACCCCCAATCCCATGTGTTTAACTTTGCACGTCAATCTCTTATGCAGGACCTTATCGAAAGCCTTCTGGAAGTCCAAATACACCACATCCACTGGTTCTCCCTTATCTATTCTACCAGTTACATCCTCAAAAAATTCCAGTAGCTTAGTCAAGCATGATTTACCTTTAGTAAATCCATGTTGACTTTGCCCGATCCTGCCACTGTTTTCCAAGTGCTCTGCTATTACATCTTTTATAATGGATTCTAGCATTTTCCCCACTACCGATGTCAGGCTTACTGGTCTATAATTCCTCGCTTTCTCTCTACCACCTTTTTTGAATAGTGGGGTTACATTAGCTACCCGCCAATCCATGGGAACTATTCCAGAGTCTATAGAATTTTGGAAGATGACCAGCAATGCATCTACTATTTCTAGGGCCACTTCCTTAAGTACCCTAGGATGTAGATTATCAGGCCCTGGGGATTTATTGGCCTTCAATGCTATCAATTTCCCTAACACCATTTCCCTACAAATACTGATTTCATTCAATTCCTCCCTCTCATTAGACCCTATGTTCCCCGACATCTCTGGAAGGTTATTTGTGTCCTCCTTTGTGAAGACAGAACCAAAGTATGTATTTAATTGGTCTGCCATTTCTTTGTTCCCCATTATAAATTTCCCTGATTCTGACTGCAAGGGACCTACGCTTGACTTCACCAATCTTTTTCTCTTCACATATCAATAGAAGCTTTTACAGTCAGTTTTTATGTTCCCTGCAAGCTTACTCTCATATTCTATTTCCCCCCTCTTAATTGATCCCTTTGCCCTCCGTTGCTGAATCCTAAACTGCTCCCAATCCTCAGGTTTGCTGCTTTTTCTGGACAATTTATATGTCCTCTCCTTGGATCTTATGCTATCCCTAATTTCCCTTGTTAGTCATGATTGAGGCACCTTTTCTGTTTTATTTTTATGCAAAACAGGGATGAACAAATTCTGCAGTTCATCCATGTGATTTTTAAATGTTTGCCATTGCCTATCCACCATCAACCCTTTAAGTAACATTCCCCAATCCATCCTAGCCAACTCGCGCCTCATACCATCATAGTTTCCTTTATTTAAATTCAGGACCCTAGTCTCTGAGTCAACTACTTCACTCTCCATCTTAATGATGAATTCTATCATATTATGATCGCTCCTCTCCAAGGGGCCTCACACAACAACATTGCTAATTAATCCTTGCTCATTACAAGTCTGCGTTGTCTCTTTTGACGAGCAATCCAGTTAGTCCCACTCCCCCGCTCTTTCCCCATATCACTCCAATTCTTTTCTCCTTCAAGCATTTATCCAATGCCCTGTTGGCAAAGGTTCCTTCGGAAAGAGGTGCCTCCACCAGCACTATGTCTGCCAAAGCGAGGTAATTTTACCTACATCTGCTGATGCATATTTTGGACAATCTAACCTCCTTAACATCCCCCACCCCCATTGATGGTCCTCTTCTTCCAAATAAATTATCTCAAAAGGCTTTGCAATGGGAAACCTATTGGTAGCAGTAAGAGGAACCGTGGAGGGGAAATAAATGCAATGAAAACTGACACAAAGGATCATGAAAAACCAAAGAACCAGTAGATGGAAAAAAAGCAGCAATAATATCTAAAAGAGCTCAATAATGGGCAAAAAATACTTACCTTAAAATGTTGTCATTAGTCTCCCATAAGAACATAAGAAATAGGAGCAGGAGTAGGCCATTCAGCCCTTCGAACCTGCGCCACCATTCAATGAGATCATGGCTGATCTTCTGCCTCAACTTCATTCACCGGCCCTGTCGCCAATATCCCTTGATGCCCTTACTAGTCAGAAATCTATCGACTTCTGTTTTGAATATACCCAATGACTGAGCCTCCACAGCCCTCTGGGGTAGAGAATTCCAAAGATTCACCACCCTCTGTGTGAAGAAATTTTTTCTCATCTCTGTCCTGAATGGCCTACCCTTTATCCTGAGGCTGTGGCCCCTGGTTCTAGACTCCCCAGCCAAGGGAAACATTCTCCCAGCATCCATCCTATCAAGCCCTGTAATAATTTTGTATGCTTCAATGAGATCCCCTCTCATTGTTCTGAATTCAAGAGAATATAGGCCTAGCTTATTCAATCTCTTCTCATACAACAGTCCCGCCATCCCAGGAATCAATCTCGTGAACCTCCGTTGCACTCCCTCTATGGCAAGTATATGCTTCCTTAGGTAAGGAGACCAAAATTGTACACAGTACTCCAGGTGTGGTCTCACCAAGGCCCTATATAATTGGAGTAAGACTTCTTTACTCCTGTACTCAAATCCTCTTGTAATGAAGGCCAGCATACCATTTGCCTTCCTAATGGCTTGCTGCACCTGCACATTCACTTTCAGTGACTCATGTACAAGGACACCCAGGTCCCTTGAGCATCTGCATTCCCCAATCTTTCACCATTTAGGAAATACTCTGCCTTTCTATTTTTTCTACCAAAGTGGATAACTTCACATTTATCCACATTATATTCCATCTGCCATTTTCTCGCCCACTCACTGAGCCTGTCGAGATCCCCTTGAAGCCTCTTCACATCCTCTTTGCAACTGACACTGCCACCTAGCTTTGTGTCATCAGCTAATTTGGAAATGTTACATTTAGTCCCCTCATCCAAATCATTGATATAGATTGTGAATAGCTGGGGCCCAAGCACCGATCCTTGCGGTACCCCACTAGTCACAGCCTGCCATCCTGAAGAAGGCCCATTTATCCCTACTCTTTGTTTTCTATCTGTTAACCAATTCTTAATCCATGCTAGTATATTACCCCCAATTTCAGGTGCCCTAATTTTGTCACCAGCCTCTTGTGTGGGACCTTATCGAAGGCCTTCTGAAAATCCAAATACACCACATCTACCAGTTCCCCTTTGTCTACTCCACTAGTTACATCCTCAAAGAACTCCAATAGGTTTGTCAAACAGGATTTCCCTTTCATAAATCCAGGTTGACTCTGCCCAATCTTACTATTAGTTTCTAAGTACCCAGTTATTGCATCCTTTATAATAGATTGCAGCATTTTCCCAACTACTGATGTGAGGCTAACACGTCTGTAGTTCCCCGTTTTCTCTCTCCCTCCTTTCTTAAATAGCGGGGTTACATTTGCTATCCTCCATTCTGCAGGAACTGCTCCAGAATATATAGAATTTTGGAAGATGACAACCAATGCGTCCACTATTCCAATGGCCACCTGTTTCAAAATCCTAGGATGTAGGCCATCCGGTCCTTGGGATTTATTGACTTTTAGTCCCATTAATTTTGCTAGTACTGTTTTTTTACTAACATAAATTTCTTTAAGTTCCTCATTCTCGTCATGTGGTGTATGTGCCTTTAAGAGCAATTATGGTGTATGTGCCTTTAAGAGCCCCAGGTGTGCGTAATGCCGGTAATTGCCACTTGGGCTATATAAGCCTGTGTATTGTGTATATCCTTTAGAAACCCCCCCCCAGACTTGCTTAGTAAATACCTATGAACCAACTCCTGTCTTCAGTGTCTTTATCTGCACACGGACACTACAGTGGCGACGAAGTGGAAACGGACTTACCTGCAATTCGGCAGCACCTCAAGGACATCGATTCCTCCAGCGTCCAGAAGACTCAAGGAAGTAAGAGAAACTGTGGTTTCACCAGCTGGCCAAGCTGGTGGCAGGTACTGCGCTAATCCTTCCTGGGCGTCAGGCTGGAGCTCCAGCGGCGGGCTCTACAGCTGAGACAGGCAGCGAAATCGGAGGCAAGCAATAACGGACTGGGAGGGTGCACTCGAGAGACGGCCGGCGCGGCAAGCAGGTCGGCGTTTAGACCTCCGTCGGGAACGAGTCTCCAACAGTGAATAAACGGAAACCACAGTAAAACAGCGTTGTTATCGGTAGCAGCGGCGGGAAAGCGCGGGAAGCGCCATATCGTTGCTACAGAGAAGAAAAAAGTGCGGGAAGCGCCATATCTTTTCTGAAATGCCTAAATCTGGTAATATTGAGGCTTTTGATGGTGAAATAGAAGATTGGACCACATACGTGGAAGAGTAGAGGTTTATTGCACTGCAAATGGGATAACAGATGAAAAAAAAGCTTCAGTACTTCTGAACTTAATGGGCGCGAAGACATACGGGCTGTTATGAAATTTAATCATTCCAGCCAAACCAAAGGACAAGACTTTTAAAGAAATTGTTGATACCCTGCAGGAGCATTTAAACCCAACACCGCTGCTGATAGCGGAACGATTCAAGTTCTTCAAGAGAAATCAACACAAGAATGAAAGTAACGCTGATTACCTAACCGAATTAAGAAAGCTATCAAAGTACTGCCAATTCGGAGCAGGACTATCGGATTATCTTCGAGACAAATTTGTTTGCGGTCTCTTAAGTGAAGGAACACAAAAAAGACTGCTTTCTGAAAAAGATTTAACATTGGACAAAGCTTTCAGTATGGCTGTATCATACGAAGCAGCAGCAAAAGGAGCTGCAGAGATACAACAAGAGACACAGGACTTCAAAAAATCAATAGAGAAAAGTACAGGAAGGTACAAATGATGACGGACAATAGCTCCGAAGACCAGAATAGCGATAGCGACTCCGGAAACAAGAGACTAAGCTGTCTCAAATTACATAATGTACTTGCCAAAGAGGATTACCAAACCATTTGGGTTACCCTCACAATAGCAGGGTCCCCAGTTAAAATGGAGCTAGATACAGGATCAGCTCTAACCGTAATAAATCGACGAGATTACGAGAGGCTATTTTCGCATATACCTCTAAAAGACACATCCATTATCTTAAAAACATATACGGGGCAGAAAGTCTACCCCAAAGGAAAAATAAGGGTGCCTGTGGTATACAACGGCAAAGAAATACAAAAGTTGTATTTATACATTCTACAAGATGGTGGTCCACCGTTGCTGGGACGTGAATGGATAAGGAAGATACGTTTAGACTGGCACTCCATTCAGGCACTGACGGTGACCAGTAAGGAAAAAAACAATGATGACATCATACCTAAACGATTAAAAGACATCTTGGCCAATGCCAAAGAAGTGTTTCAAGAGAAACTAGGAACCTTGAAAGGCATCACCGCCTCAATAAAAGTGGAAGATACAGCAATTCCAAAATTTTTTAAGGCAAGACCGGTGCCATACGCAATACGTCCGGCAGTCGAGGCAGAGCTGAAGAATTTGGAAAAGGCAGGCGTATTATCCAAAATAGATTGGAGCGAATGGGCAACACCCATCGTTCCAGTCATGAAAAAAACATTGAAAAATAACTCTGAGGAACAGAAAAAAATTTGCATCTGTGGGGACTTTAAGGTGACTGTAAACCCGGTCCTTCACACGGTACAGTATCCTCTTCCGAGGATAGAAGATATTTTCGCCTCACTATCCGGAGGAAAACGTTTCACAAAAATTGACTTGGCACAGGCATATCTACAGATGGAGGTTGAGGAGACCTCTAAAAAGTATCTCACAATAAACACACACAAAGACCTGTACCAGTACAATTGACTGGTTTTTGGAATAGCATCAGCTCCAGCTATCTGGCAAAGAGCTATGGAGCAAGTCCTGCAAGGGATTCCGGGGACTCAATGCTACCTAGACGACATCCTTATAACAGGAGAAAACGACAACGAGCACCTTGCCAATTTGGAGCAGGTGCTCACTAGGCTGAAAGAACGGGGCCTACGAGCAAATCGCCCCAAGTGCGAATTTTTCCAAAATCAGGTATCATATTGTGGCCACATAATTAATAAGGAAGGGTTGCATAAGTCACCTGAAAAAATTGAAGCAGTTATAAAAGCCCCAGCACCTGAAAATGTTTCACAATTAAGGTCATTCCTGGGATTAATAAATTACTATCATAAATTTTTACCGAACTTATCAACTATTCTACACCCTCTTAATGATCTTCTACAGACAGGAGTGATTTGGAAATGGAACGAAGACTGTAAACGTGCCTTCCATAAATGTAAAGACTTAATCACATCCGAGAAAATTTTGGCTCATTACAACCCATCACTACCAATCAGACTGGCGTGCGATGCATCCCCTTATGGCATAGGAGCGGTATTGTCCCATAGATTCCCTGATGGCTCGGAACGGCCGATAGCTTTTGCGTCACGCTCATTCAACTCAGCTGAGCGTAACTATGCCCAGATAGACAGGGAAGCACTCAGCCTGGTATGGGGAGTGAAGAAATTCAACCATTACCTACACGGACAAAAATTTACCTTGCTGACTGACCATCAACCCCTCATCTCCATATTCAACCCTAAAAAAGGTGTCCCCATTATGACGGCACAAAGACTACAGAGGTGGTCCCTTTTTCTAGGGGCACACCAATACAACATTGAATACAAAGGGTCAAAACAGCATGGGAATGCTGACGGTTTATCACGCCTACCGTTGCCAACGATAGAAGAGGCACCTACAGTAGACCCAGTAGAGATATTCCACTCTACCATAGTGGAATGTCTACCGGTGACAAATTCTGCCATTGAAAGGGAGACAAGAAATGACCCTACTCTCTCACGGGTCTACGATTTAACAGTGAAGGGATGGCCAGCACATGGCGAACCACTGTTGCCAGCATTCTCGCAAAGAAGAGAACAGCTGTCAGTGTGCCGAGGAACCTTGATGTGTGGATCCAGAGTGGTGATTCCACCCAAACTCCAGGATAAAGTGCTAAAGGAGCTTCACGAGGGGCATCTGGGTGGAGTGAAAATGAAGAACCTAGCTAGGGCGTTTGTATGGTGGCCAGGTATCGATGGAGACATCGAAGACATGACCAAGAGCTGCCTAGGATGCCAGAAGGTCCAAAATGCTCCGCCACAGGCCCCTCTACATCCATGGGAGTGGCCCTCATCTCCCTGGCAAAGGGTGCACATCGACTTTGCTGGTCCATTTATGGACTCAATGTTCTTAATCGCAGTTGATGCACACTCCAAGTGGCCGGAGGTAATAAAGATGTCCTCCACCACCACGGAAAAAACCATCACAGTATTAAGGACCATATTTGCCAGGAATGGGCTGCCGGAGCAGATATGTTCTGATAATGGACCACAATTTGTGTCCGAAGAATTCAGAAAGTTCTTAAAGAACAATGGGATAAAGCACTACACGTCCGCCCCATACCATCCCGCCACCAATGGATTGGCTGAAAGGTTTGTCCAGACCTTCAAGAAGGCCATCAAGGCCATGGGTAATGAAGACATAAAACTTCAGCATAAGGTGGATAACTTCTTATTTGCATATAGGAATGCAACGCATATGGTTACTAACCAAACTCCCGCCATGATGTTCTACAATAGAAACCTAAGATGCCGGCTGGATTTGGTCAAGCCCAACATCCGAAGGGACGTGGAGAACCGGCAGTTTCAGGGCATGAATGAAAGGCCAACTAGGGCCTTCCAGATAGGCCAACCGGTTTTGGCCCGGGACTACCGTACCGAGAAATGGCAGCCTGGAACTATCTGCACACGATTAGGACCACTGATGTATACCGTGGACATCGGAGACAGCATAATAAGGCGCCATGCTGACCAAATCATCAAGTCATCCGAAAAGGGACAACCTACACCACCACTCTATACATCTAACGATGAAGTAGAAATACCCATATCTACCTCCGATCCGGTGATACTGGAGCCCGATGAACCCGACACTGGCCTTCAAGCCGAATCAGCCTTGCCAGAAGAACCTCCTACACCACCAGAAACTACTACACCCCCGAGGCGTTATCCGGACCGAGTCAGGAAGCCTCCTGAGAGACTAACTTATAATTAATTAATACAGCAATGTATATTATTTTGCATATAACATGCAATTAATAATTACTTAAAATATGATGTACTAGTTAGCTGGAAGGGGAGGAATTGTGGTGTATGTGCCTTTAAGAGCAATTATGGTGTATGTGCCTTTAAGAGCCCCAGGTGTGCGTAATGCCGGTAATTGCCACTTGGGCTATATAAGCCTGTGTATTGTGTATATCCTTTAGAAACCCCCCCCCCAGACTTGCTTAGTAAATACCTATGAACCAACTCCTGTCTTCAGTGTCTTTATCTACACACGGACACTACACGTCACACCCTTGGTTTTCTCGTATTTCTGGGAGGTTTTTTGTGTCTTCCTCCATGAAGACAGAAACAAAGTATTTATTTGATTTCTCTGCCATTTCCTCATTCCCCATTATAAATTCTCCCATCTCTGACTGTAAAGGACCTACTATTTACCTTCGCCAGTCTTTTCCTTTTCCTCCCATCTGAGAGGTTTGCTGGATATGCTTTAACTTTGGTGCCCAACAGACCCATTGGCCACAGAATAGGGGCCTTCCAAACCCCTTTTGTAGCCGCTGCTAATAGGGGATTCCAGATTTCACGGGACCGAAATTAGCCAAAGATCAGACAGAACTTATTTATGTCTAATTTTACATCTGGCAGTATCCAAATGGACACGAAAGTCAGCCCTATTCTTTAGCCTTGACAGGCTGGGCAGAGCTGGGCTACTACTGGTCGTGTGCTTTTTTAAAAATTTGCTTCTGTGATGGAGCTCACCAATCGCAACGAGTCCATCCTGGCGTAAACTCTCTGTACAGATAAAACCGTTCCATAAGGCTTATAAAGCGGTCTGACTGTATTTAGGTAATTAGGAGAATGGAACAATAAGATAGGCTGCAGAACATAAGTTCTAGTCCAGGTTGTGTAAAATTGCATCATAAAGGGCAGTCGGGATCTGGAACGCTCTACAACAAGAACAACAACAACTTTTATTTATATAGCACCTTTAACATAGTAGAACAACCCAAGGCGCTCCACAGGAGTGTTATGAAACAAAATTTGACACAGAGCCATCAGATATTAGGACAGATGAGGAGGAAAGTTTTAAGGAGCATCTTAAAGGAGGAAAGTGAGGTAGAGAGGCGGAGAGGTTTAGGGAGGGAATTCCAGAGCTTAGGGCCTAGGCAGCTGAAGGCATGGCCAGCAATGGTGGAGTGATTAAATTTGAGGATGCTAAAAGGACCAGAATTGGAGGAGCGCAGGTATCTCAGAGGGTTGTAGGGCTGGAGGAGTTTACACAGATAGGGAAGGGCAAGGCCATGGAGGGATTTGAATGAAAGCTGAGTCCGTAAATAATTTTAAAAGGGAGTTGGACAGGCACTTGAGGATGAGGAACTTACACGGTTACGGATAAAATGCGTGGAAGTGGGACTAAGCACGCCTGCACTTTCAAAGAGCCAGCACAGGCGTGATGGGCCGAATGGCCTCCTTCTGTGATGTAAGTTTCTATAATTCCATAATTGTCAGAGTTTCAATACATATATATTTTAAAACTTAAATCCTCCCATATTGTTAATCATCCTTCCTCCCTATTTCTGGTTTCTCAGACCAACATACCAATCCCCATTGAAAGTCTAGACAGAAGAATGTTCCAGCTTCTACCAACATTTCTCTATAGTTGAGCATGAGGAGGTATATAAGAGTGCCCTGGGGTGACTCATCTTCTGATTTTCCCTCCCTCCATATGGGGAAATGGAGCCTTCCTCTAACACCTGGACCTTGATCAGGAACTTACCCCGAATCCATATCTAACCACTTGTGATGCTTTTCTGTCTGTTTTTAATATGCAGCATATAACAGATCAGAGGCCTGTCCAGCTTCAGATCTTAAGAATCTCCATATTATACATTTTTATTTAATTTTTATCCAGTCTAGTGCATTGTTTTTTCTAAAATGGATTCCCAGCATTTCCTGAAGCGATTGGTGTGTAAGTTAGGGCCGGCCAATCACACATCCCCATCTTGAATGTAGATGCCTCGGGAGTGGGCGGTGGAGTGAGATTAGCTGAATTGCTCTTGCAGAGAGCCGGCGCGGGCTCGGTGGGCCGAATGGCCTCCTACTGGGTTGTAACCATTCTATGATTCTATGATTCACTTAAAAGGGAGTTGTTTGATATAAAAACAGAAAATGCTAGAAACACTCGGCAGCTCAGGCAGCATCTGTAGCGAGAGAAACAAAGTTAATGGGGTAACTTTAACCTCCCAAAAATGGCTGGGGGTTTGGGGTCGGGTGAGATGTAAAAATGTTTTAAAATCTCAAACCCGATCTCAAACTGCCTGGCAGGTTGGCCATTTAAATATTATAATAAGGCTGGGAGTCTCACATTTAATCTATCTAACAGGTTTAACGCTGGCTGGCCAGGTTTCCCAGGCCTCGGGAAACCCGGCAGCTCAAGAGAGGCGAGGATAGCTTCAGGGAAAAGTTAAGTGCCCTTACAGCACTGCTTGTGGGCCAGGAGGAGCAGGTTTGCTTCCTCTCAACCCACCAAGCTACCCTCTTCCCTGCCATCGGACTCCAATCCACCCCCCCACCCCAGCCCCACCCACCGCCATTGCCCCCACCCTCGGTCCTCCAAAGATCCCCGCCTGATCGGAGACCTGACCCCCTGCCTCGGGATTGGGGATCCGATCACCCCGGGATCCGAAGACTCTGGGATCGGACCCCACTCCCAGCCCCCCAGTTCGGGAATCAGGCCCCACCAAGATCCGAACCCCTCCTGCGCTCTCACTAACGCAGCAGTGGGTTCCTCACTTCCTCCTGCAGCTACGCCCTCCTCCAGAGAGTTCCCCGCCCGACAGGGAGCCAAGCTCGTCAATCAGGCTGGCTTCCGGGCGGGGAACCTGTTGGAAAAGAAAGAGACGCACGCTGTGGAGTTAAAACTTCACAGCATGTGGGGAACCCAACCAAAACTCCTCTACCCCCATCCCCACACACCGCAAACCCCGCCCTCCAGCTGCCAGCTTACACAACTCACCCCTGTCAATATCGGGGCCAATGTTTCAGGTTGATGACCTTCCATCAGAACTGGAAGAAGTTAGAGATTTAACAATTTTTAACCAAGTACAGAGCCAGAGATAGGGTTGGGTGGGGGTTGCCACGAGGGGAGGAAAGAACAAAAGGAAAGGTCTGTGATAGGGTGGAGGGCAGGATTGGTTAAATGACAAAAGAGACGATGGTGCAAGGCAAAAAGGGGGTGATAATGGTGGTAAAGGGGGTTGTCTGATCTCTGTTTATATGGATTGGTTAACTTTTTATTTACTCAACGAATTGTTGTGACATGGAATTCATTGCCTGGCTGGGCGGTGGAAGCAGATTCAATAGTAAGTTTCAAAAGGGAATTGGATAAATACTTGAAGGGAAAAAATGTGCAGGACTAAGGGGAAAGAGCGGGGGAGTGGAACTGGTTGGATAGCTCTTCCAAAGAGCCAGCACAGGCACGATGGGCCGACTGGCCTCCTTCTGTGCTGTGTCATTCTATGATTCTATGTGTTGCAGATGACAAGCATTATTGAACATTCCATCCAGGGAAGATGGAAAGTCTTTCTCTCATCATGCCAGTGTTGCTTTGTCGTACAGTTAAAAAATAATTGGATCAGGACACATATCAAGAACCCTTTGAACCATACATGGATTGACAGTTTTACATAGAAACATAGAAACATAGAGATAGGAACAGGAGTAGGCCATTCGGCCCTTCGAGCCTGCTCCGCCATTCAATGAGATCATGGCTGATCTTCGTCTGAGATCATAGCTGATCTTACCAGTTCAGTACCCCGTCCCCGCCTTTTCTCCGTAACCCTTAATCCCCTTAGCCTTCAGAAATATATCCAATTCTCTCTTGAAAATATTTATTGAATTAGCCTTCGCAGCCCTCTGTGGCAGGGAATTCCACAGGCTCACCACTCTTTGAGTGAAGAAATTCTTCCTCATCTCTGTTTTAAATGATTTGCCCGCTATTTTTAGACTGTGGCCCCTGGTTCTGTGCTCCCCGGCCATTGGAAACATTCTCTCTGAATTCAGCCTGTCCAGGCCTGCCATAATTTTATATGTTTCGATGAGATCCCCTCTCAATCTTCTAAACTCCAGTGAGTACAAGCCCAAACTATTTAATCTCTCTTCGTAGGTCATTCCCGCCATTCCAGGTATCAGCCTGGTGAATCGCCGTTGCACTCTTTCCATGGCAAGAACATCCTTCCGCAGATGGGGCGACCAAAACTGTACACAATACTCCAGATGCGGTCTCACCAGCACCTTGTACAGCTGTAGTAAGGTATCCCTATTCCTATACTCGAACCCCCTTGATATGAAGGCCAACATACCATTTGCCTTCTTAATCGCCTGTTGCACCTGCATGCTCTCCTTCAGTGACTGGTGCACAAGAACACCCAGGTCCCTCTGCACTTCCCCATCTCCCAATCTATTGCCATTTAGATAATAATCTACCCTCCTGTTTTTACCCCCAAAGTGGGTAACCTCGCATTTATCCACATTATAGTGCATCTGCCACGTATCCGCCCATTCCCCCAACCTGTCCAAATCGCACTGTAGCCTCCTGACATCCTCATCAGAGCCCACCCCTCCTCCTAATTTAGTGTCGTCAGCGAATTTGGAAATATTGCATCCAATTCCCTGATCCAGATCATTTATATATATTGTGAACAGCTGGGGTCCCAGGACAGATCCTTGCGGCACCCCGCTGGTCACTGCCTGCCACTCCGAAAACGAGCCGTTTATTCCAACTCTCTGTTTTCTATCCGCCAGCCAGTTCTCTATCCACGTTAATACTTTGCCCCCAATCCCATGAGCCTTAATTTTGCATGATAATCTTTTGTGTGGGACCTTATCGAAGGCTTTCTGGAAGTCAAGGTACACCACATCCACTGGCTCTCCCCCATCTATTTTACCAGTTACTTCCTCAAAAAATTCCAGCAGATTAGTCAAACACGATTTACCCTTTGTAAATCCATGTTGACTCTGTCCGATCCTTTCCCCATTTGTCAAGTGCTCCGCTATTTTATCCTTAATAATGGACTCTAGCATTCTGCCCACAACTGATGTAAGGCTTACTGGTCTATAATTCCCTGCTTTCTCTCTACCCCCCTTTTTAAATATTGGGGTAACATTAGCTACCCTCCAATCCACGGGTACTGTTCCTGAGTCAATGGAGTTCCGGAAGATGATCCTTAGAGCATCTGCTATCTCCAGGGCCACCTCCTTAAGTACCCTAGGATGTAGTTTATCAGGCCCCGGGGATTTGTCGGCCTTCAGTCCCCTCAACTTACCCAGCACCATATCCCTAGAGATACTAATTTCTGTCAGCTCCTCCCTCTCATTAGTCCCTATGTTTGCCGATATTCCTGGGAGGTTATTTGTGTCCTCCTTTGTGAATACAGAACCAAAGTATGAGTTTAATTGGTCTGCCATTTCCTTATTCTCCATTATATATTCTCCCGAATCGGACTGCAAGGGACCGACTTGGGATTTTACCAGTCTTTTCCTCCTGATATACCGATAAAAGCTTTTGCAGTCTGTCTTTATGTTTGCTGCAAGTTTACTTTCGTATTCTATTTTCCCCTTCCTGATTAATCCCTTTGTCCTCTTTTGCTGTATCTTGTACTGCCCCCAATCTTCCGGTCTGGTGCTTTTTTTTGCCAGTTGATATGCCCTTTTTTTTGATTTTATGCTGTCCCTAATTTCCCTCGTTATCCACGGTTGAGTCACCTTTTTAGGTTTATTTTTGTGCCAAACCGGTATAAACATGTTCTGGAATTCTTCCATTCTATCTTTGAATGCTTGCCATTGTCTATCCACTGTCAATCCCCCCAGAAACACCACCCAATCAATCTTACCCAATTCCCGTCTCATACCCTCGTAATTCCCTTTATTTAAGTTCTGGACCTTAGTCTCTGATTCAATTTCCTCACTCTCCATCTCGACTGAGAGCTCGATCATATTATGATCGCTCTGACCCAAGGGGCCTCGTACAAGAAGATTGCTGATAAGTCCCTTCTCATTGCACAATACCCAGTCTAAAATGGCCTGATCTCGAGTCGGCTCCTCGACATATTGGTCCAGATAACCGTCCCGAAAAAATTCCAGCAGATTAGTCAAACACGATTTACCCTTTGTAAATCCATGTTGACTCTGTCCGATCCTTTCCCCATTTGTCAAGTGCTCCGCTATTTTATCCTTAATAATGGACTCTAGCATTCTGCCCACAACTGATGTAAGGCTTACTGGTCTATAATTCCCTGCTTTCTCTCTACCCCCCTTTTTAAATATTGGGGTAACATTAGCTACCCTCCAATCCACGGGTACTGTTCCCGAGTCAATGGAGTTCCGGAAGATGATCCTTAGAGCATCTGCTATCTCCAGGGCCACCTCCTTAAGTACCCTAGGATGTAGTTTATCAGGCCCCGGGGATTTGTCGGCCTTCAGTCCCCTCAACTTACCCAGCACCATATCCCTAGAGATACTAATTTCTGTCAGCTCCTCCCTCTCATTAGTCCCTATGTTTGCCGATATTCCTGGGAGGTTATTTGTGTCCTCCTTTGTGAATACAGAACCAAAGTATGAGTTTAATTGGTCTGCCATTTCCTTATTCTCCATTATATATTCTCCCGAATCGGACTGCAAGGGACCGACTTGGGATTTTACCAGTCTTTTCCTCCTGATATACCGATAAAAGCTTTTGCAGTCTGTCTTTATGTTTGCTGCAAGTTTACTTTCGTATTCTATTTTCCCCTTCCTGATTAATCCCTTTGTCCTCTTTTGCTGTATCTTGTACTGCCCCCAATCTTCCGGTCTGGTGCTTTTTTTTGCCAGTTGATATGCCCTTTTTTTTGATTTTATGCTGTCCCTAATTTCCCTCGTTATTCACGGTTGAGTCACCTTTTTAGGTTTATTTTTGTGCCAAACCGGTATAAACATGTTCTGGAATTCTTCCATTCTATCTTTGAATGCTTGCCATTGTCTATCCACTGTCAATCCCCCCAGAAACACCACCCAATCAATCTTACCCAATTCCCGTCTCATACCCTCGTAATTCCCTTTATTTAAGTTCTGGACCTTAGTCTCTGATTCAATTTCCTCACTCTCCATCTCGACTGAGAGCTCGATCATATTATGATCGCTCTGACCCAAGGGGCCTCGTACAAGAAGATTGCTGATAAGTCCCTTCTCATTGCACAATACCCAGTCTAAAATGGCCTGATCTCGAGTCGGCTCCTCGACATATTGGTCCAGATAACCGTCCCGAAAAAATTCCAGGAATTCCTCCTCCTCAGAATTTTTACTAGTTTGGGTAGTCCAATCAATATGTAAATTAAAGTCACCCATGATGACAGCTGTGCTCTTATCGCACGCTTCTCTAATTTCCCTTTTTATGCTACATTTTGATCTATTACTTAACACCGAAGCGAAAGAGAAAGTGTTAATTCAGATGGCAGCACTTGTTTTCTCAGTTCACTATATCACTATATAGGCAGAAGCTAGTGACTCTATAGGGTTAAATTATTAGGATGCATGGTGGTTTGAAATACTGCAGACAACTACTATATGGTTCTTGACGTTTATAGCTTTGAAAAAACGGCATGAATTACTTGAATTGAATGCTGTTTGATTTAATCTTATTTCCTAATATACTTAACCAGGAACTTAACTGGACCAGCCACATAAATACTGTGGCAACAAGAGCAGGTCAGAGGCTAGGTATTCTGCGGCAAGTGCCTCACCTCCTGACTCCCCAAAGCCTTTCCACCATCTACAAGGCACAAGTAAGCAGTGTGATGGAATACTCTCCACTTGCCTGGATGAGTGCAGCTCCAACCACACTCAAGGGGCTCGACACCATCCAGTACAAAGCAGCCCACTTGATTGGCACCCTATCCACCACCTTAAACATTCACTCCCTCCACCACCGGCATACCGTGGCTGCAGTGTGTACCATCTACAAGATGCACTGCAGCAACTCACCAAGGCCTCTTCAACAGCACTTCCCAAACCCGCAACCTTTTCCACCTAGAAGGACAAGGGCAGCAGGCGCATGGGAACATCACCACCTCCAAGTTCTCCTCCAAGTCACACACCATCCTGACTTAGAAGTATATTGCCGATCCTGCATCATCGTTGGGTCAAAATCCTGGAACTCCCTCCCTAACAGCACTGTGGGAGTACCTTCACCACACGGACTGCAGCGGTTCAAGAAGGCGGCTCACCACCACCTTCTCGAGGGCAACTAGGGATGGACAATAAATGCCGGCCTTGCCAGCGACGCCCGCATCCCATAAACGAATGAAAAAAAACTTGATTCAGTTTTCAGCCTAAGCCTTATGAGTCCAGATTTTTCACTGAATGGCTAATGGTAGGTTTTAAATAAACTCAGATGGAAATGCACTGTTTACAAGTGATTTTCCAAGCTAAACTTCAGGTGCAGATTTTTTTAATTCATTCACGGGATGTGGGCATCGCTGGCAAGGCCAGCATTTATTGCCCATCCCTAATTGCCCTTGAGAAGGTGGTGGTGAGCCGCTTTCTTGAACTGCTGCAGTCCGTGTGGTGAAGGTACTCCCACAGTGCTGTTAGGGAGGGAGTTCCAGGATATTGACCCAGCGACGATGAAGGATCAGGTGATATATTTCTAAGTCAGGATGGTGTGTGACTTGGAGGGGAACTTGGAGGTGGTGGTGTTCCCATGTGCCTGCTGCCCTTGTCCTTCTAGGTGGTAGCGGTCGCGGGTTTGGGAGGTTGCAGTGAGCAAACTAGTAGTGGGAGCAGAAAACTGGAAGGGAAGGGGATAATAAAATGGAATAGGAAAACAACATTCTGAAAGGATCAGATAGCATATCAAGGCCTAGAAATTCAGTATAGCCACTTTTGGGGCGGTAAAGTCGGGCGGTCGCTAAAGTTAGTGCCCGCCGGAAAGTGCAGGTCACTTCGCCGAAATTCAGTAGATTTGGCCAAGAGTTTGGGCGAGCGCTGAAACTGGCGTTGCACTCCTATCTTTAGGCGCTAAGCCGGCGGTGCGGACTGATAACGCCGAGGCCGGGCGCAGCGCAGGTGCGGTCATGTTTTGATTGACAGCAGACACCCTGACGCCGGCCAGCTCTTAAAGGGGGAAGGGTCGACTTGGTCTGCAGCCACGCCCTGGATAGTGGAGCCCTGCAGCTAGGCCTGAACACTGCTGGTGGAGAGAAATAGCGCCTGAAGCCATGGAGAAGGCCCGTGAACGAGCGCAGCGCTTCTCCCAGCATGCTTTGAGGGTGCTGGTTAGGGGGTTGGAAAGGTACAAAGAGATCTTGTGCCCGGACAGTGGCAAGAAGGCTCCCAGGAGGCAGTACAGGAGAGCCTGGAGGAAAATCGCCCACAGGGTGTCAGTCAACAGCGATGTCCCCAGGACTGGTGACCAATGCCGCAAGAAGTACAACGACCTCACTCGGATGGTCAAGGTGAGTACCCTTTCCAGTGTCCTCCTCATCCTTGCATGTGCACCTCACATTATGGGCAAAGGGACCTCAAAGGCCTAATGGCCAGCCCTCCTCCCGCAGCTATGGCACTGGCATGATCCTCAATAGCACTTTCTGCAATTAACACACTGGCCAAGCTATTCGACCATGGGAGGCAGTGCACACAACAACAGGGCACCACACTGGCCAAGCTATTCGACCATGGGAGGCAGTGCACAGAACAACAGGGCACCACACTGGCCAAGCTATTCCACCATGGGAGGCAGTGCACACAACAACAGGGCACCACACTGGCCAAGCTATTCGACCATGGGAGGCAGTGCACAGAACAACAGGGCACCACACTGGCCAAGCTATTCCACCATGGGAGGCAGTGCACACAACAACAGGCCACCACAATGTACTTAGAGGCCGTCCTTTCTCTTGCAGGCCAAGATGGCCCGGAATTTGAAGAGCCAGAATGTCACCGGGGGAGGCCGTGCCCAGTTCCAGGAGCTCAGTGAGCTGGAGGAGAGCGTGGCTCGACTCATGCATGGCCGGGTGGTTGGCCCTGTTGCCATTGGAGATGCCGACCCTGTGCTGCGACCCAATGGTAAGGACATGACCGTTTGGACCTCTCTCGTTCCCCTAGCGCATCAGATCTACATCCTTTGCCACTGTCCGACCAATGCGCTGAATGCCACCACTCATGCCTCCCTCGCTGACGCCCTGTCCTCACTCTAAAGCTACTCTTGTGCCTTCCTGCTTTCAGCTGGTGAGGAGGAGGTCCTTGAAGCTGAGAGTGCCAGTCCCTCGGAAGAGGAGGACGACGAGGACCAACAGGAAGGCGGCACATCGGGGGAAGCCTCATCCGCGCCAGGGGATGGCAATGGAGGGGAGACGTCTTGCCTGGAGGAGAGCCAGGGGGAAGTGCTGCAGGGGGGTGTAGCTCCTGGGCCCAGTGGCGTCCAGGCACGTGGGAAGGGTCGGGCAGAACGGTGGCCTTCTCCCCAGAGGGAGAGTCCGGCCTCCAGTCCGGAGACGGTCCTCGCCCAGGAGGTGCGCCTCCTAGATGAAATGTCCGCGGATTCTGAGCGCCGCCACAAGGAGTTCATGGGGGTTGTGGGACAGTTGCCTCAGGCCATTGAGTCCCTGGCTCATAGTGTGGCCGCTTTCGGGGACTCACAGGCCAGGGGTGTCGACCAACTCGCGGCAGCACAGGCCAGGGGTGTCGAACAACTCGCGGCAGCACAGGCCAGGGGTGTCGACCAACTCGCGGCAGCACAGGACAGGGGTGTCCATCAACTCGCGGCAGCGCAGGACGCGAGTCACGAGTTCATGAGTGGTGCCGTGCAGACACTCACTGATCTGATGCGGGCACAGACCACGGCAGTTCGGGCACTCACTTCTGCCACACTCGCTGTGTCGCGGAAGCATCGCCAGGGCACCCGCCGCCCTGCTGCAGCACAGCGGTCTGGCCTCCACCAGATTGCTGCGCTTGCTGCACTGCCAGCCCGGCCGAGTGCCAGTGTCTCTGGCGACCAGCGAGCGCCTGGCATCAGCCAGCTTGCCCCCATTGCTGCAGCCACCACTGCAACTCCCCCAGCCAAGGTGCGACGAGCTGCTGCAGACACTGATGCTGCCCAGCCACAGCTGCAGCATTCAGCAGCCGGCCCCTCCAGGGCCGGACCTCGTCTAGGCCGACCCCCAAGGGCATCTGCCGTCACGCATTCTGCCCCTCAGGAGCCTTCCCCCAGCCTTGCAACACCCACAGGGCCCAGGTTGAGGCGGAGCAACAGGTCGGGCAGGGGCCGCACAAGGCTGCACAAGGACTCGCCCTCTCGGCACACCCAGTAGAGTGTGTTGGCAACGGTTTTTTTTATGTGGGGGTGTTTGTGTTGTGGGGGGGGCTTCTTTTGGTAAGGCCGAGGATGAAGGCCAATTGGATGGGCAAGTTTTGTTATTCCTCCCCAGGTTGTGGGAGTGAGATATTTTTGTGACTGTTTTTTGGGGGTCTTGTCTGTTTTTCTGTTTCATGTGGGAAGGGCCCTGAGTTTGTTAAATAAAGCTTTTTATTTATTCAGCTTGTCCAGGTGTCATGTTTCCAGTGGTTGTTGCGTTAAGCGGCTGAGGGCTTGCGGAGCGGCTGCATTCAGGTGCGTTCATTGCCATAATCCATTCCCTGACAGGGGGCCTAGAAGTGTCGTTCAATAAGCCGCCGGCGGACGGCCCTTGGACCTTGTGGCTCCCTCCTGGGCTGGTACTCCTCCTCCTCCTCCTCCTCCTCCTCATGGTCCTCCTGCGCGTCCTCCTGAGGTGGTGGTGCTACGTCAGGTGGCAGTGCCTGAGTCCTGCGGATAGCCAGGTTGTGCAGCATGCAGCAAACGACGACGAACTGGGAGACTCTATCCGGCGAATACTGTAGTGATCCGCCGGAGCGATCCAGGCAGCGGAACCGTTGCTTGAGGACGCCAATCGTTTGCTCTATGATGTTCCTTGTGGCTTGATGGCTTTCGTTGTATGCCTCCTTCGCAGGGGTCCTGGGCGCGCGGAGCGGGGTCATGAGCCATGTACACAAAGGGTAGCCCTTGTCCCCAATAAGCCATCCCCTTGGTGGAGGCTGTGCCTCGAACATGTCAGCCACAGTAGTCTGGCGCAGGATAAATGCATCGTGGCTGCTTCCTGGAAAGCGGGCATTGACAGCTAGGATGCGCTGCCTGTGGTCACACACCAGCTGTACATTGAGGGAATGGTAGCCCTTCCGGTTGCAGTAATCCTCGGCATTGTCGATAGGTGCCCGCATAGCCACATGCGTGCAGTCAATGGCGCCCTGCACAATGGGGAAGTCCGCAATCCTGCCAAATCCGACTGCACGCTGCTCCTGCCTCTCTAGGGTCATGGGGAAGGAGATGAATTGGTGTCTCCTCGCGAAAAGGGCATCGGTGACCTGCCGGATGCAGCGATGCGCGGCGAACTGGGAGATGTTCGCTATGTCCCCAGCAGCGGCTTGGAAGGAGCCGCTTGCACAAAAGTTCAGAGCCACCGTGACCTTCACTTCCACCGAGAGAGACGTCCTGCACATCAGCTGTGGACGCAGATCTCTGTGAAGCAGCTGGCAGATCTCTGCAACCACCTCCCTTCTGAAGCGCAGCCTCTTAACACAATGCGCCGCAGTCATGGTGAGATAGGACACCTGCTGCCGGTATTCCCTGAGTGGGTAAGGCCTACGTTGCCGACGCCTGATGGCCCCTCCGCGTCTAGGCATGGCTGGCCCTCTCACACAGCGTCTGTGAGCCCTTCGCACATAATGCTGGAACTGAGGGTTGGAACCCCATACAGCCCCCATAATAAACTTGCAAACAGTGAAATCACAATGATTCAAATTTCCAAGCTCTGGCCAGAAGCCAAAAATACCTCTCCTATGTTGTCCCAAATCAGTAAGCTCTGTTCCTTGGTCTCTGTCCAGAAATCCAAAGCACTAAAGTCATTGCAGCAAAATGGCTGGGCTTTATAGGTCAGTGTAAGTGCCCTTTAATTAGCGCTCCCCGAGGCCCACAGGGCCTCTGTTGCGTTCCACTTCACAGTTCTTAACAGCGCCACGCCCACATTGGGCGGGCGCCACTGAATTTCCGGTTTGGGGCGCACAAACAGCGTTGCACGACGAAATGACGTCATAAGCTGCGCGCGCAGCTGTGCGGGCGCAAACACTTTGCGCCGGCGCTAAATGTCAACTGAAGTTGGGCGTAGGCGCAGATCGTTCTGCGCCCGGGCGCTAAGTGCCTAGCGCTGGAAATCTACCCCTCTTATGGCGTTAGCGGCTGGCGAACGCAACTGAATTTCTAGGCCCAACACTTTAGCAGCCTTTCCCAAGGCAAAAGAGGGAAGGGACTAAGAACTGACACGCAAAGCTGAAGGAAAAGAAACCCAATGTATAGGCGTGCATCTTTTACCCAGTACCTGAGTCCTGTTTGCTGCAAGAACATCTATGGCTGCTGAAGTGGTGCTTGCGAGAAATGTGCCTCCAGCCCAATTTTGGGCCTACCTCGAGCTTCCAGTTCAGGCCATTACGGCTGAATTGCCGCCTTCGCGCCCAAAACTGGGTGCTAATGAAATTCTACCCCACTGTGATTGGGGTACTTCTGAGGAAGTATGCAATTATGGGCCCAATCCCCCACCTGGATCTGCTTGCCTAACCCCCTGGCGCACATATCTTGGTATCATCCGCAAACTTGCAGATCACCCCCCCAACGCCTACATATAGATCATTCATTAAAACAGTAAACAGCAAGGGCCCTAACACCCTGGGGAACGCCACTGGTGACCGGTCTCCCAGCAGATCCAAATCCATCGACAGCCACTTTTTGCCTACGGGCATTCAGCCAATGAGGTTTTCCTGTCGCTAACCTAGGATTGGCGTACACCCACTCAAGAATGGGCAGGTGAATTCTAGCAGACATCGAAGAGCTGGAGTAACAGCTCCCTGCCATAACTTCCATTCATTTGCACCCCAAAATTGGAGCAAATAAAGAAGAATCTCCAACCCATAAATGCCAGCAGGAATAAAACAAAACAATATGAGAGAAAATGGCTAAGAAATGGCTGCTATGCGTTCAGTTTAATATTACTGTGCCTTTTTCACGCTCATCTGTTTATTTATCATCCCCTACCAGCCTTGCACATCCACATCACGTGGGCATAACTTGCACAGCCGAATGACAGGAAATAGTTGGAAGGATGTCCTCATCTCTGAGCTGACATTTGAGGCAGCTGCTTTTCTTGCCTTGCTCTGGAAACAATGCTACAGCGCTAAGTGGGGGGAGTTCTGGAGGGGCAGATCGTCCAACTATTTTCCATTGCCGGCCACCCAATTTATGCCAGTAGAAAAAGGCGTGGAAAATTCAGGCTGCGGTCTGGTAGTTGCCAACAGCCAGGAGCGGGGTCCCAAAGTATTCCCAGTGCATACCTTCACAGTAAAAAAGGTTCGTTGTTCGCGCAGCTGTTATCTCAGAATACTTTGTGCACAAGGTCATGTTTCATTTCAGGGGGCTTACCTCTGGAAGTGGGCTTTTTGCATTGGGCGTGGGCAAAATGTATCTGGAGCAAGCTTGAATCTTTATATTAACGTACAGCACCTGTTCAGACATGAGAGAGACGAGCAAAATGTAAAACAAACAAAGGAACATTCAATAAAGAAAGCAATGAAATTACAGGAAGAGGATAACTACAAAAAGAAATGAGCTGCAAGGGGATAATCTGAAAAATCTGCCCTTGGGTATGGAGACACGAGCGAGTAGTTACATAAAATACTTTTAATGAATCAAAATAAACTAATGCGTGATTAGCAAATGTTACAAATTAGCACCTAGCACCTTATTTAAGTTGAAATAATTATATAAATATAGCTGTTTTTAAAGGGAAAAATATCTGAAATAGTTGCTTTGCACATTTATCTCCTCACCAAAGCCCCATGGGGGAAAAATTCAGTTGGTTGTGTCACCCGTTAGCGCCTTAAGAGGGCGCTAACAGGGGCGCAAACCAACTAGCGTCCGGGCACGGCACTGCCCACGCCATCCACCAAATTCAGCGGGAGGTTAGTGGTGGCGCTAACTGTTAGCGCTGCGCCGCTGGCGATGACGTCATCGGTGTGCGCAGCACCCCGCTCACGCCTCGGCCGTGATCTTCGGGAGCGCCCCCTGATTTACCATCGGACACTATGTCCGACGGGGTCAGGGGGCGTACCTGTGGCTGGGGAGGCGCAAATTAAAGGTGAGGTACGGGGCGGCCATTTTTGTTGTTGGCCGCCTGCCAGCACCTGCCTGCGCTCCCGTCCCCGGCCTCCGGAACACCCCCCCCCCCCCGGCGGAGTGCCGGCTGCGCTCCAAGAGCCCGGCACTTCTCTTGGATACCAGGCTCTTTTGCCGGCACTCCCGATCCCCGGGGGCCCAGCTGGGCCCCAGATCGCGCTGCACAAGGCCCTCCCCTTTAAGAAGGGGAGGAAGGCTTGCAACACCACAGTGTGACGTGCCACGATATTCACTCGCAGCGCCCCCTTTGGGGCGCAACCGACCAATTTCCGGCGCGGGGGCGCTAATTTTTCCGGGTTTAGCGCCCTGGCGAAGTTAGCGCCCCAAACGGGGCTATACTGAATTTATATGACTTTACATATAACTCAAATTCTAAGGCTGCCACAATAGTGAGGATAATGCGGTGCTCAGTAGATGCAAATTACACCGCCGTCTGTATTTTGCTCTGGACTGCACTCTGTCCAGTAAGTGTTTTAATGTATGCACAAATAATCACTGCCTGGACAGATTAATTTTTAACATTAGTGAGAGCATTTGGGAGTTTCATAATGGTCTATCTTGGCAATTTTTTAAATTTGAAGTTATGCCACGCTCAGCGTGAATGTCCAAATGATATGAGATTATCTGCTGGAGGTGGTCTCACAACCCTCACTTCAGTCAAATCACAAACCGGATTCCTGATTTTTGTACTGCAGCTTTCACATTAATGCATACCCAAAGCTGCTAGCTTAATAGCCAACAAAATACACTGCTCGTGAGGGACTTCTTTAAGTTTGGAATCAGGAAAATCATCTGAGGGACGACACGTAGCTGTTTTTTTTCCCGAAACATATATTTAATCAAATTGACAACTGATTTTTCTAGAAAATGGTGTGAAATGGACAAGTGAAGCTCAGAGCTTGTAGAAGTAATGAAGTTGCTGAGTCCTCACAAGAGTAATGCCACCATCAAAAATCATGGACCTGGTTGTCAACTGGAGCTCCTTGCCATTGCAAAGAATATGTGGGGGATTCATTGTACCTTTGAAGATGAAGTATGAATTGATCAATATAAAAAATCCTGGCGTTTATGATGTGTACCAGCTGTACGTTCAGCACACCCACTGAAACTAGATGTTAAAGGCCAGTCATATTCAGACCTGGAGGCAAGATATTTATTAAAGTTCAACTATCCCAAACTGTTCAATCACAATTGACTCCAAAGTTATGGAGATTATATTCTGTGCCCCCTCCCCACCCGCCCCCCCCCCCCACTTACTGAATTTGATAGAAGAGGATGAAAATCAAAGAAGGGATGTAGTGTTTGATTTGGAGGCCAAGAATATCAAAGTGGCTGGCCCATTGCAAACTATCCTGTGTAGGCCCTATTGGCAATGTTGGAGAACAATAGCCTTATCAGGCTCAGGTTCAGCAGAGAGAAACTTAGAGTGATACCACTTGCAGACAACCTTGACCACAAGGACGATACTGTACGAGAGATAGCCCATGACAGTATAAATTGTACATAAGAACATAAGAAGTAGGAGCAGGAGTCGGCCATTTGGCCCTTCGCGTCTGCTCCGCCATTCAATAAGATCGTGGCTGATCTTCTACCTCATCTCCACTTTCCTGCACTATCCCCATATCCCTTGATTCCCTTAATATTCAAAAATCTATCGATCTCTGTTTTGAATATACTCAACGACTGAGCCTCCAGAGCCCTCTGGGATAGAGAATTCCAAAGATTCACCACCCTCAGTGAAGAAATTTCTCCTTATCTCAGTCCTAAATGGCCGACCCCTTATTCTGAGACTGTGGCCCCTGGTTCTAGATTCCCCAGCCAGGGGAAACATCCTCCCTGCATCTACCCTGTCAATACCTGTAACAATTTTGTATGTTTCAATGAGATCACTTCTCAATTCTAACAGGACTAGACAGACTAGATGCAGGAAGGATGTTCCCGATGGCGGGGATGTCCAGAACCAGGGGTCACAGTCTAAAGATAAGGGGTAAGCCATTTAGGACAGAGATGAGGAGGAATTTCTTCACCCAGAGAGTGGTGAACCTGTGGAATTCTCTACCACAGAAGGCAGTTGAGGCCAATTCATTAAATATATTCAAGAAGGAGTTAGATATATTTCTTAAGGCTAAAGGGATCAAGGGATATGGGGAGAAGGCAGGGACAGGGTACTCAATTTGGATGATCAGCCATGATCTCATTAAATGGTGGAGCAGGCTCGAGGGGCTGAATGGCCGACTCCTGCTCCTATCTTCTATGTTTCTATGTTTCATTCTTCTATACTCTAGTGGATTGGATGGAGTGCGCTTCATAGCTAAATGGCCATTTCCTATTTATATTCTGATGTCCTTATATAAAGATTCTACATCATTGAATTGTGGACTAGTGCTTCCAAACTCAGCTACTTCTGGTAATCATTTTAGATCATATTTGAATGGTATTTACACTGTATGACGAATCTAGCAATAAGCAAACCTTCAAGCTGTTTGTCATTCCTCTCCCAGCAGCGCACACATTCTTGTCCATTGCCAGACCATTCCTGATGATCTATAACGTGAATGGAGCCAACCCATCTCAATTATAGCAGATCCTCAAATTGATCTCCAAGGCATAGGATAAGAAAAATCATTGCAGGAAGCTCATAAACCCTGTAGACAGTCAATTTTACTTAAAAAAATTAGCTCAGAACATGGTCTCAAGATCATGGAAATTCACACGAGTAGTTGTTTTACCACAACTTTAAGCTACAAGAGTAGCATTTATTGGCTTTTACAGCATCCTTGGTAAAACTAATGTTCATACAGGGGTATGGGTAAATTGCTTTCTGCCATGCTGAAGCAATTCCAGGATAAATGCACAGTTTTACCCGAAGACCTCAGTAAAACTATTTCTCTGCCAACAGAACTTTATAAGAATGCAGTTTCATTGCTGATGAGATCTTTACCATCATGTGAATCCATTTATTTTCAAAGATTTCTCCAGGGGTTAGACTTTACTATAAATTCAACTCATCTGCTTTGTTCTTTATTGAAATCAGATCCTGGGTTTAATTTCCTTAATTGAATGTTGCTCGTCATGTCTCTTTCCAATTTATCTCTTGTGACTTTACTCCAGTTTAAGTTCATTACAGAAGCATCACAATGCAAAAATGTTGTGTAAATTGGCTTCCAAAGTACTAACTATAGTATAAAGCACAGGACTTAGAGTACTAAATAACAACAACAAGAACTTGTATTTATGTAACACCTTTAACATAGTAAAACGTCCCAAGGCGCGGCACAGGAGTATTAAAAGACAAAAAAATTTGACACCGATCCAAATAAGGATAAATTAGGGCAGGTGACCAAAAGCTTGGTCAAAGAGGTAGGTTTTAAGGAGCATCTTAAAGGAGGAAAGAGAGGTAGCGAGGTGGAGAGGTTTAGGCAGAGAATTCCAGAGCTTAGGGCTCAGGCAACAGAAGGCACGGCCACCAAAGGTGCTAAATAGTTAGACTCCTAAAGGAGAGCTATATTTGATGTCAAGGATGGAGAAAAGATACGTCATTTTCATTGTGATTATGTCATGCGTAAGCAATACAATGAAGCTTTCATGATGCGATAATGGGCTCGAATTTCCAAGCCCCGTGGAGGCGGGTATGGAGGCGGGAGTGGGGGAAAATTGCAGAATCGGGGGGCACGAACCCTTCCTGCCCCCAACCCGCTTCCATGCCCGTTTCCCAGGAGGCGGGTACCCGACCTGTGCTGGGAGCCGCCTCCCCGAGGCGGGAAGGGGATTAGTGCCAATTAACTAACAGGTAGTTAACAGGCAGTTTTTGGCCTAATCCTTATTTTTAGCCCTGAAGTATAGGCTGCCCGACGGCTCCAAACCACGCCAAGGTAATGCCCAATGCATTACCGGCACCCGGCTACCGACCATAGAGCACATATGCCAGAAACGCTGTTTACGGAGGTCACGGACCATCATCAAAGACCCTACCCACCCCAGCCACAGTCTGTTCGCCCCCTGCCATCTGGGAGACGCTACAGATGCATTCGCACCCGTACGACCAGATTTAGGAACAGCTTCTTTCCCAGGGCTGTCATCCTACTGAACTCCACAAATAAACTCTAAAGCCTGCACATCTGCCAATGCACTTTATTATGTTTATGTTAATGTATTACAAGCCAAATGAATGTTGAATGTTTAAATGTCTTAATCTAAATGTACACTCTTGGGAGCCGCAAGCCTACATTTCGTTGTACTGCACTTGTGCACTAACAATGACAATAAAGTTGATTATGATTATGATTATGATTATGTTAGCAAGGCGGACCATCGGGCTGAAGGGCTTGGAGGGTTCGAGATGTCCGGTGCTCAGGTAAGTGATAGGTGCATGAGTGCAGAGGTAAGTGTGTTTGGTGTGAGTAAAGTGTTTAAATAAGTTTTACTTACCATTACTTATTAATGCAGGCTTCCTTCCTTCAGGTCTCGGGTGTCCCTCATCTCATCGGCACAGAAAGCAGAATGGCCGCGAGCTGTCAAAAGTTGCAGCATTCTGCTTTCTGTTCTGGAGAGATCTCTAAATGAGTCTGTGGAGAAGGACTCAAGTTAGAAGTCAGATTGTCAGTGTTTGACAGCTTCACAGAGCTGTCAAATGCTGATATTTCATCTGTCAAAAGCTCTTGACAGATGAAATGTCAATCCCTGACGTCACCTGTAACCGGGTGTTCCTTAATTGGCCTGCTGAGCCCGCTGGGCGGGCTCAACAAGGTCAATCAAGGGAAAATCGCGTGGGTTGGCCACAAATCGATGGAGGCGGGACTACAACCCAAAAAGTGGGAGTCCCGCCTCCATCAGGTCCCCATTGACAAAATCCAGCCCAATGTGTTTATATGACAATTTATATTATTGCAACATATTCTTGGCAAACCAGCAAATGCAATGAAATCTAGCAATAGTGAGAAAGGATATTGGCACAGAAAATCAAGATGTAGAATCAGTCTGGGTGAAGCTAAGAAGCACCAAGGGGCAGAAAACATTGGTGGGAGTTGTCTATAGGCCTCCAAAGAGTAGTGGTAATGTAGGGGATGGTATCAAACAGGAAATTAGAGATGCATGTAACAAGGGTACCACAGTAATCATGGGTGACTTTAATCTACATATAGACTGGCCAAACCAAATTAGCAATAATACTGTGGAAGATGAATTCCTGGAGTGTGTACGAGATGGTTTTTTAGACCAGTACTTTGAGGAGCCAACTAGGGAACAGGCTATCCTAGATTGGATATTGTGCAATGAGAAGGGGTTAATTCATAATCTTGTTGTGAGGGGTCCTTTAGGGAAAAGTGACCATGACATGATAGAATTCTTCATTAAAACGGAAAGTGAAGCAGTCCAATCTGAAACTAGGGTCCTAAATCTAAACAAAGGAAACTATGATGTTATGTGGAGTGAATTGGCTATGATAAATTATGGAGCTTCATTAAAAGGCATGATGGTGGATAGGCAATGGCTAACATTTAAGGAACGAATGGATGAATTGCAGCAGTTATACATTCCTTTCTGGCGCCAAAACACAATGGGAAAAGCGGCCCAACCATGGCTAACAAAAGAAATTAAGGGTAGTATTAGATCCAAAGAGGAGCACTGAGTGCGAGTCAGCAGAGAGTGCTGTGAGTTTGGGTAAGTGTGAGAGTTCTTTAATTGTTATTTCTCTTTAAATCATTCTTGATAAGATTACTTAAGCAGTTTAAGTAAAGGGGAAAAGTTAAATATTTGGGATTCTGTTGGTTTAAGAAGAGTAAAACAAGGTTATACTGCAGTAGGAGTAAATTGGCACAGCAGGCAGTGGAAACCAGTTTTCTAACCAATCAGCAGGGGTGATTCATTTGGCTGTAAACAAACAAACAGTATAAAAAGACCAGTGCTAGTGCGAGCAAGCACTGAGTACGAGTCAGCAGAGAGTGCTATGAGTTTGGGTAAGTGTGAGTTAGGGTAAGTGGGGTGTTAGGTGCTCTTTTCAAACTTTAACTCTGTGGTTGTAGTTAATAAGGCCTTTCTGGTGCAGAGTGACTGTTGGTAAACCATTTAACTGGTGTAATTAGAGGGATTGATTTAATTTAAATCCAATTAATTAAAGGGGATACTAGCATCTAAAATCGGGCAGAGGGTGTCCATAACTAACAATAAAAAATTTAATTAATTACATAGAATGGAGCAGGTGATGTGTTACTGTTGCAAGATGTGGGAGCCGGTGGACCCCATTGAGGCTCACGGTGATTACGTCTGTGACAAGTGTCTGCTGTTACAGGAACTCCAGCTCCGTGTTGATGAGCTGGAGTCTGAGCTTCAGACACTGCGACACATCAGGGAGGGGGAGAAGTACCTGGACTCTGTGTATCAGGAGGTGGTCACACCTATGAAGTTAATTAATTCAGATGTAGCCCATGGTCAGGGACAGGACGGTGTCACTACGAGTGAGGCAGGTACGGGGATCCAGGAGGTAGAGCTGGAGGAGCCGCAGCCCTTGCTCTTGTCCAACAGGTTCGAGGTTCTTACTCCCTGTGGGGACAGGAGCAGGGACTGCAGGGAGGATGAGCAACCTGGCCACAGCACCGTGGAACGGGGGGCCATTCAAGAGGGGGGAGTAAATAGAAATGTTGTAGTGGTAGGGGATAGTATTATTAATCAAAAATCAAAATCAAATCAACTTTTATTGTCATTGTTAGTGCACAAATTAAAAAACAGATCCTCAAGGGTAATATATTACCTGAGCCACGAGCGAATTTGGCTAGGACAAATAAAATTAGAGAGTTAAATGCGTGGCTCAAAGACTGGTGTGGGAGAAATGGGTTTTGCTTCCTGGGACACTGGCACCAGTACTGGGGCAGGAGGGAGCTGTCCCGTTGGGACGGGCTTCACTTGGCCAGTGCTGGGACTAGAGTCCTGGCAGATCATATAACTAGGGCTGTAGAGAGGGCTTTAAACTAACTAGTGGGGGGGAGGTTCCTAGAGAGCAAATAATAAAAATGACAACAGAGAAGGTCATAGACTTAGGTAGCAGTGGGGAAATTAAAAACCAGAGCGTGTCAGGAAGGGGCAGATGGTATGGAGTAAAAGGTAAAGTAATAAAAAGGGCAAAAGCAGGAACTAAGTGTCACAAAACATATTTGAAAGTTCTCTATCTGAATGCACGTAGCATTCGTAACAAAATAGACGGGTTAATGGCACAAATAACTACATATGGGTATGATCTTGTGGCCATTACAGAAACATGGCTGCAGGGTGGCAATGCCTGGGAATTAAACATACCAGGTTATTTAATGATCAGGAAGGACAGGCAGGAAGGAAGGGGAGGTGGGGTGGCTATGTTAATAAAGGAAGGAATCACTGTAATATAGAGAAATGATATTGGGTCAAAAGATCAGGATAATGAAACAGTTTGGGTGGAGGTAAGGAATAATAAGGGGAAAAAAACACTAGTGGGCGTAGTCTATAGGCCTCCGAACAGTTGCAACTCTGTTGGATGGAGTATCAATCAGGAAATAGTTGAGGCTTGTAATAAGGGAACATCTATAATTATGGGGGATTTTAACTATCATATTAATTGGACAAATCAAATTGGGCAGGGCTGCCTTGAGGATGAGTTCATTGAGTGTATTAGGGATGGGTTTCTTGAGCAGTATGTAACTGAACCGACCAGGGGGCAAGCAACCTTAGATCTGGTCCTGTGTAACGAGACAGGATTAATTAAAAATGTCCGAGTAAAGGATCCCCTTGGAATGAGTGACCATAACATGGTTGAATTCCATATTCAATTAGAGGGCGAGAAGGTTCGATCTCAAACAAGCGTGCTAAGCTTGAATAAAGGAGACTATGAAGGTATGAGAGCGGAATTGAGTAGAGTGGATTGGGGAAATAGATTAAAGGGTAAGACGATGCATGATCAGTGGTGTACATTTAAGGAGTTATTTTACAACTTCCAAAAAATATATATTCCACTGAGAAGAAAAGGGTGTAAAAGAAAAGACAGCCATCCGTGGCTAAGTAAAGAAATTAAGGATAGTATTCGACTAAAAACAAGGGCATATAAGGTAGCCAAATCTAGTGGGAGGATAGAGGATTGGGAAAACTTTAAAAGACAGCAAAAAATAACAAAAAGATTGATTAAGAAAGGGAAGATAGATTATGAAAGCAAATTAGCAAAAAATATAAAAACAGATAGTAAGAGTTTTTATAGTTATATAAAAAGAAAAAGGGTGGCTAAAGTAAATGTTGGTCCCTTAGAGGATGAGACCGAGAAATTAATGGTGGGAAATATGGAGATGCCAAAAACACTGAATGAATATTTTGTATCAGTCTTTACAGTAGAAGACACTAAGCATATCCCAACACTGGACAAACAGGGGGCTATAGGGGGGGAGGAGCTAAACACGATCAAAATTACTAAGGAAGTGGTACTCGGTAAAATAATGGGACTCAAGGCGGATAAATCACCTGGACCTGATGGCTTACATCCTAGGGTCTTGAGGGAAGTGGCGGTAAGGATTGTGGATGCATTAGTAATAATTTTCCAAAACTCCCTGGACTCAGCAAAGGCCCCGGCAGACTGGAAAACTGCTAATATAACATCCTTATTTAAAAAGGGCAGTAGACAGAAGGCTGGAAAGTATAGCCTAACATCTGTGGTAGGGAAAATTTTGGAGTCCATTATTA
Organism: Somniosus microcephalus; assembly: GCF_052327205.1. NCBI lineage: Eukaryota > Metazoa > Chordata > Chondrichthyes > Squaliformes > Somniosidae > Somniosus > Somniosus microcephalus. The sequence continues at coordinate 30,800,402 of NC_140993.1, read as the reverse complement.
AGGAGACAGTAACAGTGTTAAGTCTGTGTGTCCCAGTTATGCTTATTATAAATCACTGGACACAGACCACAAGAATAACTTTAGCAGCCAAGAGAAAGTAGTACATCTCTTAAGGTAGTTCTCTTAAGGTGGAACAGGTTACATACACCACAATCCTCCCTTTTTAGCTTAACAGTTATATCCCCATTTAACATAACATAATAACATATATATATATATATATACAACTTCATGCAAAACAGTTCAAAGATTCAGTCTCTGAGGAGGCCTCCTGATTCGAGTTGGATAACGCCTTTCAGGGGTCTCTGATTCTCGTTGCTGGGGTGACTCATCTAGTTGGTCTCTTATGGATTGGACATCATCATCAGGTACATTCACTTCTGAGGTAGATGCTTCAGGTTCACTAACTTCTTCCACGGTTGTCTCTGCCGTAACCATGGGTTCGACCCTTGTTCTCGATTTTACCAGTTGGTCAGCATGACGCCGTATTACATTTTTACCAATATCTACCATGTACATCAGGGGTCCTTGTCTGGCCCGAATTATTCCAGATTGCCATTTTTCATTTTTATAGTCCCGGGCTAACACTGGTTGTCCTATTTCGAAACTCCGAGTGGTCTTGTTATTTATATGCTGGAACTGTTTGTTTTCAACTTCCCTCCGCACATTTGGTTTTAACAAGTCCAACCTGGACCGCAGCCTCCTGTTATAGAACATCATGGCAGGACTTTGGTTTGTCACTGCATGAGTGGCGTTTCGATATGCCAGTAGGAATTTGTCCACCTTGTGTTGTAGTGGAATCTGATCTTCGCTCATGGTCTTTATTGCTTTTTTGAACGTTTGTACAAATCTCTCGGCCAACCCGTTTGTAGCCGGATGATATGGGGCAGAGGTATAATGTTTCACCCCATTCTTCTTCAGGAATTTCTGGAATTCTTCTGACACGAACTGCGGTCCGTTGTCTGAACATATTTGTTCTGGCAATCCATTTCTTGCAAATATCGTTCTTAGCACCGCGATCGTCTTTTCCGAGGTAGTGGTAGTCATCTTAATCACTTCTGGCCATTTAGAATGTGCGTCCACCGCAATTAAAAACATGGAGTCCATGAATGGACCAGCAAAGTCAATATGTACACGTTGCCATGGGGTTGAAGGCCATTCCCATGGATGCAGCGGTGCAATCGGAGGTACATTTTGCACTTTTTGGCACCCTGAGCAGCTTTTCGTCAGATCCTCTATCTGTTGGTCGATACCCGGCCACCACACATAAGCCCTAGCAAGGCTTTTCATCTTGACTCCCCCCAGATGACCTTCATGCAGTTCCTTTAGAACTCTCTCTCTTAACTTAGGAGGAATAATCACCCTTGTTCCATACATCAATGTTCCTTGACAGACGGACAGCTGGTCTCGTCTTGCTGAGAATGCCGGTAACAGTGGATCACCATGTGCTGGCCATCCCTTCACTGTCACTTCGTAGACCCGGGACAGTGTCGGGTCGTTCCTGGTTTCTCTTTCAATACTTGCATTGGTGACTGGTAAACATTCGATGATGGTCGAGTGAAATAACTCAACAGGGTCAACCGTCGGTGCCTCCTCCTCTGTAGGTAGTGGCAGGCGCGACAGCCCATCAGCATTACCATGCTGCTTTGTACCTTTGAATTCGATCTGATATTGATGTGCCCCAAGGAAAAGGGACCATCTCTGGAGTCTCTGTGCTGTCATCACCGAAACACCCTTCTTAGGGTTAAAAATGGATACCAACGGCTGGTGGTCTGTCAGAAGCGTAAACTTTTGGCCCTGCAGGTAATGATTAAACTTCTTTACTCCCCACACAAGGCTGAGAGCCTCCCTATCTATCTGAGCATAGTTGCGCTCAGCGGAGGTCAATGATCTGGATGCGAATGCAACTGGCCTCTCCAGGCCATTTGGCAACTTGTGTGAGAGTACTGCCCCAATACCATATGGAGAAGCATCGCAAGCCAAACGAATAGGCAGCGTTGGGTTGAAGTGAGCCAACACTTCCTCTGAGGTGATCAATGCCTTGCTTTTGCGAAAGGCCCTCTTACAGTCCTCGCTCCACTTCCATGGTACTCCCTTCTGCAAAAGAGCGTTCAGCGGGTGCAGCACCGTGGATAAATTTGGCAGAAACTTATGGTAATAGTTAATCAACCCTAGGAACGACCTCAACTGGGATACATTATCCGGAGCGGGAGCCTTCACAACAGCTTCGATCTTGTCAGGAGACTTATGAAGCCCCTCCTGGTCAATGACATGACTACAGTACGAGATCCGCTTCTGAAAGAACTCACATTTCTGGCGATTAACTCGAAGTCCATATTCTTTCAATCTGGTGAGCACCAGTTCCAAATTTGCAAGGTGTTCCTCGTCATCATCTCCTGTAATCAGAATATCGTCCAGGTAACATTGTGTGCCTGGAATTCCCTGTAATACCTGCTCCATGGCCCTCTGCCAAATTGCTGGAGCCGATGCCACTCCAAAAACCAGTCTATTATACCGGTACAAGCCTCTATGCGTGTTGATCGTGAGATACTGGCGTGACTCTTCCTCAACTTCCATCTGTAAGTACGCCTGCGCCAGGTCTATCTTGGTGAAGTGTTTCCCGCCAGACAACGAAGCGAAGATATCCTCAATCCGCGGAAGCGGATACTGCACCGTGTGAAGCACCGGATTAACAGTGATCTTGAAATCTCCACAGATGCGAACCTTCCCCGGTTCCCCCGGCTTGTTGCTCGATGAACGCTTCATGACGGGAACAATGGGCGTGGCCCACTCACTCCAGTCTACCTTAGACAGTACTCCTGAACGTTCTAGCCCTTCCAGCTCAGCTTCCACAGCAGGTCGTATCACATAAGGTACCGGTCTGGCTTTGAAAAATTTCGGGTTTGCATGTTCTTCAACCTTGATGTTTGCCGTAATTCCTCGCAGTGTTCCCAGTCCCTGTTGGAACACCTCTTTAGCATCGTCCAATATTCTGGACAATCGTTTAGGTTTGACATCTTTTTTACCGGAATCTACCGTTAGTGCTTTTAAGGAATGCCAGTCCATATTTATTTTCCTAATCCACTCCCGTCCCAGTAGTGGTGGACCTCCCTCAGGTAGCACATATAAGTCCATTCCTCGGCTTTCTTTGCCCTTGTGGACCACCTTTACCTCTATCTTCCCGATGGGGTATACTCTTTGCCCCGTGTATGTTTTCAATACAATCTCCGTATCCCGTAGGGGAATATGTGGGAATAACCTTTTGTAATCTTGCTTATTCATGACCATCAATGCTGATCCAGTGTCCAATTCCATCTTCACTTGGACTCCTGCTATCTGAAGTGTGACCCAGATTGTTTGGAGGTCTGCGTCATTACCAACATTGTGTACTCTTAGACTACCCAGTTCATTACTGCTGGAGTCTGAATTTGACTTCTGTTCGTTCGAACTGTTCCCTGTCACCTTGTGTACCTTTCTGTACTTTTCCTGCGGTGACTTTTTGTTGCTGGTCTTCTTTCCTGACCGGTATACTTTAGCTATGTGACCAAGCCTGCCACATTTTCTGCATTCCTGATTTTTGAACCAGCACTGGTTCTGATCATGCGTTGTCTTTCCACAACGGTAACATTTTACTGTACCCAAGACCATTTGATTGGTGCTGAGTTCCGGTGACCGTAGCTGCATTTCCGCAGTGCCTCTCGCTGCGGCTTCGTGCGATGCTGCAATAGTGACAGCTTTATCAAGTGTAAGATCATTCTCCTCAAGCAGTCGCTTTTGTGTTCCTTCTTTTAACAATCCACACACAAATTTATCTCTCAGCGCATCTGCTAGTCCTGTTCCAAACTGACAGTACTTAGATAGCTTATGCAGTTCAATTAAAAATTCAGCGTTGCTTTCGTCTTTCAGCTGCGTTCTTCTGTAAAATTTAAATCGTTCCGCTATCATCAGCGGCGTGGGGTTTAAATGATTTTTCAGGACAGTAACAATATTCGCAAAAGTCTGATCCGCCGGTTTATCTGGTGATAGAAGGTGCTTCAATAGCCCGTATGTCTTCGCACCCATTGAGCTTAATAAGGTTAGTGCTTTCTCATCATCTGGTACCTTATTTGCTTTACAATAAACTTCCATGCGTTCTACATACGTGGTCCAATCTTCGATATCGCTATCAAAGGTATTAATGTTCCCATGTTTAGGCATCCTTGCAAGTTTTTTAATTTTTCTTTTTCTCAAAATGGCGGCTTCCCGCGCTTGTCTTCTTCCCCCGCCTACTAAAATGGCGGCTTCCCGCGCTTGGCGGTCTTTCCCGCGCTTGTCTTCTTCCCCCGCCGACTACAATGGCGGATTCCCACGTTTGCCTTCTTCCCCCCCGCTGGCTGCAATGGCGATTGCCGTGCTGCTGCCGTTCTCGCCTCCCCAGCGGTTCTCTTGCCTTAAGCCGCCCCAGTCGCTGCGCCTCTCGGCCTCGATTGCAGCCCGGCCCTTTTCACCGGCCGTGGTCGAGTTCTCCGTCCTTTTTCCTCCGTTTTCCCTCCCCCACTCCATAGTCAACACGGCCGACTTTCTGCTTGTGTCGCTGATCGGCTTACCCACCACCGTGGTAGAAGGGATGATCACTGCCTGTCGCTGATGGAGGGCTTCGTGGTCAGAATTTTTCTTTTTAACCCGGGTTCTCGATGCCTCCCGTGCGATGGTGCTCAGCAGGATGATGAGGGCGGATGCCTCTTCTCGACGCCCGTTCTGAGGACGAAGCTGCCTTGGATGTAAAACTGCCGCAGGGTAAGATCGGACTCGTCGCCACTGTTAAGTCTGTGTGTCCCAGTTATGTTTATTATAAATCACTGGACACAGACCACAAGAATAACTTTAACAGGTCTTTACTATTCGGAGGTCAGGGCTGAACTGCCCAGCAAATCCCTACACAACACTTATATACCGGTGTGGTCACCACCGGTATTACAGTATACAGCAGCCAAGAGAAAGTAGTACATCTCTTAAGGTAGTTCTCTTAAGGTGGAACAGGTTACATACACCACAAACAGGACATTTGGATAATCATAATTTAATAGGACAAAGTCAGCATGGTTTTATGAAGGGGAAGTCATGTTTGACAAATTTGCTGGAGTTCTTTGAGGAAGTAACATATAGGGTGGATAAAGGGGAACCAGTGGACATAGTGGCCTAGAAATTCAGTGGTGTTAGCGCCCACTTAGCGCCTAAAGAGGTCTTTAGCACCGGCGCTGTTGGTAGCCTGAAATTCAGTGTAGCGCAAATGGTGGCGTTAGCCGGTAGCGCTGCGCCGGCACCGATGACGTCATCGGTGTGCGCAGCACCCCGGTTCCAACGCGATGCCGGCCCAACGCCCAAATTCACTTGCCGCCGCCTCACCCGTAGCGGGCTCAAGGAGCGTTTGTAAAACGGGGCCTTGCAGCTCCGAGAGGCCGGGGCGTTAAGGTGGAGGTGCGGCCGTCCGCTTTCCCGGCGGCCGATTGGCCGCTCCTTCCTCCCCGGACTCCCACACCACCCCCCCGCGGCATTGGTGTCTGACCCCCGCGAGCCCGGCACTTCTCCGTGGTGCCGGGCTCATTTGCCGGGGGAATCCAGCGGCGATCTCACGGCTGCAGGCAGCTCCTCCTTAAGAGAAGGAGGAGGCCTGCAGTACCCCAGCCTGCTGCACCGCATCGGGTGGCGCAGCGGCAGCTGGACGCCTGAAACTGACTTTCAGCGCCCCAAGCAAGGCGGCCAAACCCTGCAATAGCGCCCGCCTCCCTCTTGGGGCGCTGCAACTGAATTTCAGGCGGGCGCTACGGGAATCCGGGCGAGCGCTAAATTTCGGGCGCTAAATACCTGGCGCGGCGATAGCGAAATTCTAGGCCAGTGTATTTAGACTTCCAAAAGGCATTTGACAAGGTGCCACACAAAAGATTATTGCTTAAGATAAAAAATCACAGGATTGGGGGTAATATTCTGGCATGGATAGAGGATTGGCTATCTAACAGAAGGCAGAGAGTTGGGATAAATGGTTCATTCTCAGACTGGCAATCAGTAACTAGTGGTGTTCCGCAGGGGTCAGTGCTGGGTCCCCAACTCTTTACAATCTATATTAACGATTTGGAGGAGGGGACCGAGTGTAACATATCAAAGTTTGCAGATGATACTGAGATGGGAGGGAAAGTAGTGAGTGAGGAGGGCATAAAAAACCTGCAAGGGGACATAGGCAGGCTAAGTAAGTGGGCAGAGATTTGGCAGATGGAATACAATACTGGAAAGTGTGAGGTTATGCACTTTGGCAGGAAAAATCATAGAGCAAGTTATTATCTTAATGGCAAGAAACTGGAAAGTGCTGAAGTACAAAGGGATCTGGGGGTCCTGGTGCACGCAACTCAAAAGGTTAGTATGCAGGTGCAGCAAGTGATTAAGAAGGCCAATGGAATGTTGGCTTTCATTGCTAGGGGGATAGAATATAAAAATAGGGAGGTATTGCTTCAGTTGTACAAGGTATTGGTGAGACCGCACCTGGAATACTGCATACAGTTTTGGTGTCCATACTTAAGAAAAGACATACTTGCTCTCGAGTCAGTACAAAGAAGGTTCACTCGGTTAATCCCGGGGATGAGGGGATGGACATATGAGGAGAGGTTGAGTAGATTGGGACTCTACTCATTGGAGTTCAGAAGAATGAGAGGCGATCTTATTGAAACATATAAGATTGTGAAGGGGTTGGATCGGGTGGATGCGGGGAGGATGTTCCCGATGATGGGTGAAACTAGAACTAGGGGGCATAGTCTTAGAATAAGGGGCTGCTCTTTCAAAACTGAGATGAGGAGGAACTACTTCACTCAGAGGGTGGTAGATCCATGGAATATGCTGCCCCAAAAAGCTGTAGAAGCTACATCATTACATAAATTTAAAACAGAGATAGACAGTTTCCTAGAAGTAAAGGGAATTAAGGGTTACGGGGAGCGGGCAGGAATTTGGACATGAGTCTAGGTTTGGATCGGACATGGCCCTGTGGGTAGCGGAGCGGGCCCAGGGGCCGTGTAGCCTGATCCTGCTCCTATTTCGTCTGTCTAATTCTGTTAGATTCAGGAGATGGTTCTGTGATAGTAGATTGGCGGTTAGGATCAGATCAGCCATGATCTTATTGAATGGTGGAGCAGGCTCGAGGGGCCGATTGGCCTACTCCTGCTCCTATTTCTTATGTTCTTATGTATAAAGTTGCCAGGAAAAGTAGCAAGCCTGAGGATTGGGAGCAGTTTAGAGTTCAGCAAAAAAGGACTAAGAGATTGATTAAGAGGGGAAAAATAGAGTATGAGAGTAAACTTTCAAGGAACATAAAAGCGGATTGTAAAAGCTTCTACAAGTATGTAAAAAGAAAAAGATTAGTGAAGACAAATGTAGGTCCCTTACAGTCAGAAATGGGAGAATTTATAATGGGGAACAAGTAAATGGCAGAGCAATTAAACAAATACTTTGGTTCTGTCTTCACGGAAGAGGACACAAATAAATTCCCAGAAATGCTAGGGAACCAAGGGTCCAGTGAGAAGGAGGAATTAAAGGAAATTAGTATTAGTAAAAAAATAGTGCTGGAGAAATTAATGGGACTGAAAGCTGATAAATCCCCAGGGCCTGATAATCTGCATCCCAGAGTACTAAAAGAGGTAGCCATGGAAATAGTGGATGCATTGGCTGTCATCTTCCAAAATTCTATAGATTATGGAACAGTTCCTGCAGATTGAAGGGTGGCAAATGTAACCCCACTATTTAAAAAAGGAGGGAGAGAGAAAATGGAACTAGCCTAACATCAATAGTAGGGAAAATGCGAGAGTCTATTATAAATGATGTGATAACAGGACCCTTAGAAAATATCAATGGGATTCGACAAAATCAACATGGATTTATGAAAGGGAAATTGTGTTTGACAAACCTACTGGAGTTTTTTGAGGATGTAACTGATAGAATAGATAAGGGAGAACCAGTAGATGTGGATTTTCAGAAGGCCTTTGATAAAGTTCCACATAAGAGGTTAGTGTGCAAAATTAAAGCACATGGGATTGGGGGTAATATACTGGCATGGATTGAAAATTGGTTAACAGACAGGAACCAGAGAGTAGGTATAAATGGCATTTTTCGGGGTGGCAGGCGGTAACTAGTGGGGTACCACAGGGATCAGTGCTTGGGCCCCAGCTAGTCACAATATATATCAATGATTTGGATGAGGGAACCAAATGTAATATTTCCAAGTTTGCTGATGACACAAAACTGGGTGGGATTGTGAGTTGTGAGGAGGATGCAAAGAGGCTTCAAGGTGATTTAGACAAGTTGAGTGAGTGGGCAAATACATGGCAGATGCAGTATAATGTGGATAAATGTGAAGTTAGGAAAAACAAAAAGGTAGAGTATTATTTAAATGGTGCTACATTGGGAAATGCTGATGTACAAAGGGACCTGGGTGTCCTTGTACACCAGTCACTGAAAGCAAACATGCAGGTGCAGCAAGCAGTTATGAAGGCAAATGGTATGTTGGCCTTCATTGCAAGAGGATTTGAATACAGGAGCAAGGATGTCTTACTACAGTTGTACAGGGGCTTGGTGAGACCACACCTGGAGAACTGTGTGCAGTTTTGGTCTCCTTACCTAAGAAAGGATATACTTGCCATAGAGGGAGTGCAGCGAAGGTTCACCTGGCTGATTCCTGGGATGGCAGGATTGTCGTATGAGGAGAGATTGGGTCGACTAGGCCTGTATTCACTAGAGTTTGGAAGAATGGGATCTCATTGAAACGTATAAAATTCTGACTGGGCTAGACTGACTGGATGCAGGGAGGATGTTTCCCTGGCTGGGGGGTCCAGAACCAGGGGTCACAGTCTCAGGATACGGGGTAGGACATTTAGGACTGAGATGAGGAGAAATTTCTTCAGTCAGAGGGTGGTGAACCTGTGGAATTCTCTACCACAGAAGGCTGTGGAGGCCAAGTCACTGAATATATTTAAGAAGGAGATAGATAGATTTCTAGACACAAAAGTCATCAAGGGGTATGGGGAGAGAGCGGGAATATGGTATTGAGATAGAGGATCAGCCATGATCATATTGAATGGCAGAGCAGGCTCGAAGGGCCGAATGGCCTACTCCTGCTCCTATTTTTCTATGTTTCTATGTTTCTAAAAAAAGATTTGTCAAACATTTTTACATGGAAGGTAGTGTTCTCTTTAGTATACATTGCATGCTATGCTAATCTATGCTTAATTATCAAGGAAATGTTTCTGCATTTTTTCTTATTTTAATGTAAACTACACATTCTTCGAGAACAAGGTTCTCCTGGAGTATGTTAACCATTCAGGTTTACTACAAGAGAACTGCCAAATAGCATTTCTCTTACACATCACTATCAATGATCCCTACAGTGCTACACAACGCCAACACTTAACTCTCCTTCAGCTCTAGTTTCACAGCAATGGTATAGAATGGACCTTTCACTAAGTCCAGATCACTAACTGATATGTGAGAAATAAAGTAGGCAACATTCCTTTTAACGGCACAAGTATGGGATTTATATAAAAGGCAGGATAAATAAGATATATGTACTTGGCTGCCAATAACCCTATAATTTTACTTCCCAATCGCTTCTTTCATTCAATCAATTCCTTTCATTTTCTCCTCTGAACCATTTTTCCGCAGTGATGAATTCACAACAATCTATCACTGTCTTCAATCAGCTTGATTCTAGAATTATTGTTAATCACCATCATAGTTTACAATTTTTTTTTTAAACTTTCCATTTTTGACTCTTAACTTTGCAGCAACAGCATTACGTAGATAATGCAATGTGCCAACTGTTCAAATGTGACAACAGATCGGTACCATAATGATCGACATAGAGTAAGTAAACATTGAACTAAAGGAACCAGGTTAAACAGGAGGTGGTGGGAGGGAAATATTCACCCTAAGTGGAAGAACCTTGACTAAGTGGCTCCTTTAGATAAAATAATTCTGGTTGCGTGACAGAAGGTGAAGAGACGGGTTAACCTAATCTGCAAAAAAATGTGTAACCAGGACCAGAGTGAGTGACTACTACCAGACCAGGGGTGGCTCATGTTTACAACTGAAAAGGGGAATTCAGTCTGTACAAAGAGAAAAAGGAGAGATATATAAACAACAGGAGAGGAAGCAAGTAATAGTAAGAATAGTAGGCAGGATTAGCATGCAGAACATAAGAACATAAGAAATAGGAGCAGGAGTCGGCCATTTGGCCCTTCGAGCCTGCTCTGCCATTCAATAAGATCATGGCTGATCTTCTACCTCATCTCCACTTTCCTGCACTATTCCCATATTGCTTGATTCCCTTAATATTCAAAAATCCATCGATCTCTGTCTTGAATATACTCAACGACTGAGCTTCCACAGCCCTCTGGGATAGAGAATTCCAAAGATTCACCACCCTCTGAGTGAAGAAATTTCTCCTTATCTCAGTCCTAAATGGCTGACCCCTTATTCTGAGACTGTGACCCCTGGTTCCAGACTCCCCAGCCAGGGGAAACATCCTCCCTGCATCTATCCTGTCAAGCCCTGTAAGAATTTTGTATGTTTCAATGAGATCACCTCTCATTCTTCTAAACTAAACAGAACTCTCTACTGTTCCAGCTCTGAGGAATGGGAATGGTAGCATAGTAGTTATGTTATTGGACTAGTAATCCAGAGGCCTGGACTAATGATCCAGACACATGAGTTCATAATCCCACCACGGCAGCTGGGGAATTTAAATTCAATTAAATAAACCTGGAATAAAAATGTAATGATGACCATGCACTACTGGATTGTTGTAAGAACCCATCCGGTTAACTAATATCCTTGAAGGAAAGAAATCTGCCTTCTTTACCCGGTCTGGCCTATATGTGTCTCCAGACCCACAGCAATGTGGTTGACTCTTAACTACCCTCTGAAATGGCCTAACAAGCCACTCAGTTGTATATAAGAAGGCAGCTCACTACTATCTTCTTGAGGCCAATTAGGGATGGGCAATAAATGCTGGCCTTGCCGGTGACGTCCACATCCCCTGAATGATTTATTTTTTTAATCATCGCTAGAAACCTGAAAACTGATCCAAGGTTTTACAATCGAAGGCTACTGAACATGTTACTTTTAAACAATTGGTAGAGATGAGGAAACAACTACATGCTAGTCATTCTCAGTACCAATTCCAACACTTGCATCACTGCTTTGCTCTCACTCAAAAAATTGCAGAGGCAGCCAACAAACAGCACCCGCCGTTGGGTAGACTTGCCCTTGCCCGTTTAATGTTGACGATATTTTGCACGGCAAGTTGCTGCAAGTGCAAGATGGAAATGGCGCAGTGCCCTCTACAGGGCATCTGCGACCTGAGTGAACAAGGAAAGCAACTGGGTATCTCCTTAACCAATCAGATTGAAGTATTCTGAAATTACCAGCATGAGGTCTGAATAAGGAAGGTGTAAGTTAGAATGGCTGAATTCAATGTCAAATCAGGTACAGAAAGATTGGATTAAGAGAGGGAGTAAAAAAGAGACAAAGAAAAAGTTATTATTTTCAATCTCCAACAACAATCAAAACCTGAAAGAATGAGACTCCACATTTGTCATAGTTAATTTTCAGTGCCAGAGAGGTTAGCTGGCAGTAATTAACATTATCATGCCATTAAAAGGGTACTTAGACTGAAATGGACAAGCCCTAATTTTCTGCGGCAATTTTAGTTTGTATCTACAGTGCAAGTACAGGAACTTCATGCCGCTTAATGCATTTGAATGGGGAGCCAGACAGCAAGATGCCGTTCTTGCGAAGCATCTCAAGCAGCAACTTTTGGATTTCCACGTTTAATCGCACATCTACCCTCGCCTGAAGTTGCTGTGGCGTTTACACATAAATAATGGCGATCGTCATTAGCCTCGCTGTTATTTTGACAACAATTTCTGGGCCATTATTAGCCTTTTTACTAAAACATAACAATATATAATTTTGTTCTGTTTCATTTAACCATGGGATAATAGTCAATATGACACAATAAAGTCCATTACAGACTACCAAAAAAAAGATTGAATTCCTTTGATGAATCAGTGGGTAAAGGCGCCATGTATTGTTTTTATTAAAAATGTTTGTATTATTTGACGCATTTACTTATAATGGGATAGTTTTTCCTCTTGCTACGCTTGGCAAACAGAATTGCCTGGGCACCGTACATATGAGAAATTCAGGCAAACTCCATCTTTAGCTTGCAATCCTCCCCACCCAATTTCCTCCATGGCTGTACCTAAGTAATTCTTTATGTCAAGTGCAATAAGAGGAAATCTATCCCAATATATATTTTTAGAATAATTTTTTTTGGGGGGGGGAATTTTTATTTCTCATTTTGGCAAGTACGTTTCCCAGCACGCAAAGAACAATGGTCCATTATGGCCTGCTAAGTCTCCATGAAGCAGACTGTAAGTGGAGTATTTATAGGACTATAGCAGAAAAGGAACAGATGGGTGAAAAAAAAAGGGAACATGTAAAAGAGTTCTCCAATTACCCAGCTTTTGCAGGCGGTCAGGGAGTAACATGGCATCTAGGTGCAAACTGCAGGATTCTATGCTGAGTGGTAAGTGATGATGAAGTTAATGATAGGGGTTGGCTTGGATACACCTTAAATACAGTATCTCGTGGTTGAAGTGGAACAAGATAAAAGAAGGAATGACAAGCAGTTCAGCAGGCTCCTGAGCCATTCTGGCCGTATCTAAACATTGGGCAGGTAGTTAACAGGCAGAAAATAGGATTATCCCCTTTTTTTCCCTCACAAGTGCGGGCTTCCCAAAGGCTCCAAAACACGCTAGCTCAGCTCACGCGAGTACTGGGTCTGCGGGGGTCGGGGGGGTGCAAAAGTGTGGTGTGAAGGTAAGTGATGGGTGCAAGAGTGTAGAGGTGAGTATCTGAGGTAAGTGCAAAGTGTTGTTAAAAGTGTACTTACCTTTGTTTCTTCCTCCAGGCTTCAGTCGGTTTGTATGCGGAGAGCCTCGGACCTCCGTGTTGCAGATGAGAGATACCCGTTGCATTCTCAGATGCAACAAACATCTCATTTCTGTAAAAGAAAGAAGGTTGACGAGGTCTTGTATGCAAGACCTCATCAAACTGCAGATAATGTCACTGTTTGACAGCTTCACAGAAATTTTTGACAGATGAAACGTCATACGTTGACATTCTCTGCAACCGGCTTTCCCTTAATTGGCCTGCTAAGCCCGCTGGGCGGGCTTAACAAGGTCAATCAAGGGAAAATAGCATGGGTTGGCCACAAATCAATGGAGGCGGGACATCGACCCGACAAGCAGCAGTCCCGCCTCCAACGCACCCCCATTCACAAAATCGCCCCGTGTCACCAAGCATATCTACAGACCTTACTCGACCTATCTGCCAATGACTGAGAACAACTTCCTCCACAGGCTCCTGATCAGCTAACAGCAAGTTGCAGAGTTTTGCTATCTGCAGCCAGCCTTTAAACTGCATGGCAATACCGGTGGCAGACAGAAAGGAAGTCATTCTGAAGGAGAAAAAAAAAAGCAATAGAATGAGAAGAGAATAATTTTCCAGGTACATTTGTTTTGAAGACTGGAGTACAATCCATGGTTCCCACAACAGTGACTACACTTCAAAAGTACCTTGTTGGCTGCAAGGTGCTTTGGGGTATCCTGAGGCCATGAAAGACGCTATGTAAATGCAAGTTCTTTCTTTACAATCAAGAATGCCAACAGTATAGAAGAATGTATAATTATAGTTATAAAGTTAACTGCACTTTGATATTTTTTGGCATCATGCTAAAGAACATAAAAAGTAATTAAACAAATATAAACTCTTTAATTTGTAACTTTTAAGCTGAACTTATTATAAGTTATCATTCTTTCATCAGTGGGTACTTTTAAATTTATTTCTAAACAGTACTATAATTTTGTTCATTATACCCTTAGGCTAGATGTTTTAAAGACATACTGACATAAATGCAATGACATAACATAAAACAGCTTGCACTATGAATGCCAACTTTGTACTGTTATTCAAGCCCAGTGAGCAAGTTACCTGCAGTGATTCTCCTTAAACCAGATTAAAGAGCAATTAAGAGTATTGATCTCAGCCACCTGCTAAAACTTTGGCTGCAATAATTGATCAACCTTTCTCCCTTTTTGGCGATGTATCAATTAACACTAACATCCTCACCATTTTTGGGGGTGGAGATGAGGTGGATAATATATTTGGACACAGCGACACTGAGACCACCATACGCCAGGTGCTGTCTACACACTGCCGGATAATCGCTGACCCTAGAATCATAGAAATTTACAGCACAGAAGGTGGCCATTCGGCCCATCATGTCTGTGCCAGCCGAAAAAGAGCTATCCAGCCTAATCCCACTTTCCAGCTCTTGGTCCGTCGCCCTGCAGGTTAGAGCATCCCAAGTACTTTTTAAATGTGCTGAGGGTTTCTGCCTCTACCACCCTTTCAGGCAGCGAGTTCCAGACCCCAACACTCTCTGGGTGAAAAAAGTTCTCCTCAACTCCCCTCTAATCCTTCTACCAATTACTTTAAATCTATGCCCCCTGGTTGTTGACCCTTCTGCTAAGGGAAATAGGTCCTTCCTATCCACTCTATCTAGGCCTCTCATAATTTTAGACACCTCAATAAGGTCTCCCCTCAGCCTCCTCTATTCCAAAGAAAACAACCCCAGCCTATCCAATTTTTCCTCATAGCTAAAATTCTCCGGTCCTGGCAACATCCTCGTAAATCTCCTCTGTACCTTCTCTAGTGCAATCACATCTTTCCTGTAATGTGGTGACCAGAACTGCACGCAGTATTCTAGCTGTGGCCTAATTAGTGTTTAGTACAGTTCAAGCGTAACCTCCCTGCTCTTATATTCTATGCCTCGGCTAATAAAGGCAAGTATACCGTATGCCTTCTTAACCACCTCATCTATCTATCCTTCTACCTTCAGGGATCCGTGGACATGCACGCCAAGGTCCCTCAGTTCCTCTACAGTTCTCAGTGTCCTACCATTTATTGTCTATTCCCTTGCCTTGTTCATCCTCCCCAAATGCTTTACCTCACACTTCTCCGGATTGAATTCCATTTGCCACTTTTTTTGCCCACCTGACCAGTCCATTGATATCTTCCTCCAGTCTGCAGCTTTCTTACTCGCTATCAACCAGACGGCCAATTTTTGTATCATCTGCAAACTTCTTAATCATGCCCCCTGTACGAATATACCGCTTGACCGAATCTAAAAGTGACCCAATGCAGCGACAAGCTTTGAGGGCAAGAGGCTGCTTGGCTACAACATCTGTAAAATAAATGATGTGCTTGCAAGCTGGGTTTTTTTCCTCCAAAAAGATAAGATCCTGAAAATTCTGTGAGAACCTTCAGATGAAAACAACTTTTTTTTCAACCCCTGAATGTCTAGCCTTGGTTAACTAAGCATCAAAACAGACAGGAGAGAAAGTGAGAGAGAGAAAAACGTTAATCACACAGAGTTCGGGACATGAATGCCGTGGGCGAGTTGCCAGGTTTTGGGGTATAAGGGATGTTGTAGACTGACACTGGCGGCTGCAGTCGTGGGTGACCTGGTCAGTTGCCAGTTAAAGCCGTACGTCTAGTCATCGCTGAATTGACCTCTCACTGGTGTTAGTACACATGTGGTTGCTTAGGATCACTTGAGCTTAAAGTAAATGATTTAGATTTGTGTGTGCTTGCTTGTAATAAGTAAATGAATTGAGTGCGAATTGTTTTTGTATACTCAGTGTGTGCTTACTTGCAATAAGTAAATGAATTGAGTACGGTTTTGTATTTGGTACTTACTTGTAACCTCGTGCTGATTTTAAGTAAAGAATAGTTTACCCTGAAATCTTTGTCTCGAATTGTCTGGTCCACGGGTCTGAATTCTATAAACTGTCAGACAATCTGAATGTCTTATACCCCTACATTGAAGTCTAAATCATTGACATATACCACAAAAAGCAAGGGACCTAGTACTGAGTCCTGTGGAACCCTACTGGAAACAGCTTTCCAGTCACAAAATCATCCATCGACCATTACCCTTTGCTTCCTGCCACTGAGCCAATTTTGGATCCAACTTGTCACTTTCTCTTGGATCCCATGGGCTTTTACTTTTCTGACCAGTCTGCCATGTGGGACTTTGTCAAAAGTCTTGCTAAAATCCATGTAGACTACATCAAATGTACTACCCTCATCAACCCTCCTTGTTACCTCCTCAAAATATTTAATCAAGTTCGTCAGACACAACTTTCCCTTAACAAATCCATACTGACTGTCCTTGATTAATCCATACCTTTCTAAATGACAATTAATACTCTCCCTCAGAAATGTTTCCAACAATTTGCCTACCACCAAGGTTAGGCTGACTGGCCTGTAATTACTTGGTCTATCTCTTTCTCCCTTTTCGAACAACAGTACAACATTAGCAGTCCTCCAGCCCCACACCTGTAGCCAGAGAGGATTGAAAAATGATGGCCAGAGCCTTCGCTATTTCCTCCCTTGCTTCTCTTAACATTTCATCCAGGCTTAGCAATTTATCTACTTTCAAAGATGCGAAACCCCTTAATACTTCCTCTCACTATGTTTATCTCATCCAATATTTCACACTTTTCCTCCTTAAATACAATGTCTGCATCATCCCTCTCTTTCGTGAAGACAGACGCAAAGGGCTGGATTTTGTCACTGGGGCGGGCTGGGGTCGTGTAATCCGCTTTTCGTGTTAGCCACCCGATTCTAAATCGATGTGGGAGAATTATGCGATTTTAACTTAAGTGGGCAATTGAGTTCCAGCGTGTGGGAACCCATGGCCCAATTAGTTTTTTCAGTCTGAAACTCGCCTCCGGTGACGTCATCATTGCTGCTGCATTTAAGGTCTGCAACAAGCCTGGCTTCTTCTGCAGACTGCCAAACTTTTGGCCTTTCATGTTAGAGGGACCTGGAGGCAGAATGACCAGCGAGAGACCTAGGTCTGCTCCCAGGTTTGATGACGTTGCCCTGCAAGCTTCAGTGGAGGGAGCAAGAGCCAATAAAGAGGTGCTCTTCCCTTCTTCAGGGAGGAAGAAGCCTCCCCAGCAGACCAAGGCTGTGTGGATCCAGGTGGCCCAGGAGGTCAACTCTTTGTCGATAACCCGCAGGAAGAGGTTTCATGACCTTCTGCGCACTGGAAAAGTGAGTATGAATATCCCATCACCCTCAATCTGATCCCCATTGCCTCTCCTCACCAGCACTCAGCTTTAGCAATCTCTTCCTCCACATCCCACTTGACACTGACATCCATGCACCCTTACCCATTCCCTCTCTCTCTATGGTCACATTCACCTAACTATTCGACCATGCAGCCCTCACACTCCCTATCACTGTGATGCTATGAAAACAACTTACAACACACAGGGAGGGCCCTTGGTCTTACCACCTCAATCCATCTTTGTCTCCTTCTAAGCATCTATGCTATGGATTCTCTACAGTCACTCCTTCATTCTCACTCAAACTCCACTTGTCTCCCTCATTGCAGGAAAAGAGAGCTCACAATAAGAGGGAAAGAGCGAGGACAGGAGGAGGGCCACCCTCAGTAGCCCAGCTCACCTCCTGGGAGGATGCGGTCCTGGAGATCGTGGGAGTGGAGGACGATGCGCAAGTGGGGGACGGACAGATGGGTGCATCACAGCAAGCTGGTGACAGAATAGTTTTCCATCTCTCTCATTGACATTGCATGAGTCGCTGATAATGATTCTGAAGCTCTAACAGATGGACTTATGATCATCTGCAATATGCAATGTGCATGTAACCTTGGCATCACATCTCTGACTCTTTCCTTTACTCCCTCACAGGACCATCGCAAGCACCCATCCCCACGAGCCAGGAGGAAGAGCCTGAGCAGCCAGACTCCTCAGAGGAAGTTGCAACCTCTGAGGGCGCAGCGTCAGCAGAATTCAGCGCACCCAGCACCAGCACAGACACTCACACCTCGGTGGTACCTTCGCGAGATAGTGCAGTGTTGTCACCTGGTGTATCACAGCTCACAAGTGAGCATCAGCAGATTGTGGAGACAGGGACAGCAGTGGAGAGTCCTAGTCGGAGGGCGCAGGACTCTCCCAGCTCGGCTCAGCTGCATGTCGACCCTCTGCCTCTGGGTCCATCCACAAGATCAGCAGTGCTGGAACTCCAGGAACAGATGCAGGAGTCTCTGGCAAGTTTTGTCTCCAGGGTCACTGCGAGTATGGAGCGAATGGAGGAGTCCATTGCGAACATGAGCAGAGCCTTTGTGGAGTCATTGGCGCATGAACGCATCACCATGGAAAGGATGGCAACCTCCATGGAGGCGATAAGTCGCCAGAGTGCAGAAAACATGGTGAGTGTTCAGAATAGAATGACATCTCTGGAGGAGCGATGGTCATCTATTGAACAGAGAAACCAGACCTTCATGGAAGTCCTTCTGAGTAGGACTGCCAGTGCAGATACGGGTCCCAATGGCCCCCCTGATGTGCAGCAAGGTGTTCTCAAGCCACTTGCAAGCGCTGAGGGGGACCTGACCCATGAGAGGGAAGTTGGTGGCAGACATCAAGGAAGTGGGGGTTCCTCTCCAAGCGTTCACACTTCCATGCCACTGCAGAGCCCTCGGTCAGAGCCCCACCAGAGCACACCCAACTGAGATCGGCATCTCAACCCCTGCACAGCCGCAGGAGCAGCAGACTGTTGGCGAGCCCTCACAGGTTCACAACCCCAGAGGATGCCCGCCAAAGGTGTTGAGACAGGAGCAGCAAGAAACTGAGCAAGGGGCCTCCACATCTGCTGAAGCCACCGGGGAAGCACCACATAGGAGCACGCGTAAGAGAAAGATACTGCACAAATAGTCACAAGGGTAGTCACTTGGGTGAAATTTGATGTTTAATGCTAAAAAGCCATCAGATGGTTACTGTAAATAAAAAATCTGATGGCTGCTGCTGCAGTTGTGGCGTGTGTCATTTTGCTAATGGGACTTCCACATTGATGGCTTAGGATTACTTGCAATTGTCAGTAGGTTGGTCAAATTATTAGGAATCCGCTGGTTCTTGGCCATTGTCGAAGCTCTGGTAAGAAGCTGCGAGGCAAAAGTGCTTGATTGGCTATGCTAAGCAAATCTGGCCAAGATGAGTGCGTTCCTTGCATCCCGGGCAGCAATGTTCTCACGTACTGCTGCCGCTGGTTGATAGGCCTCTCCTAGTGGAGGCGGTGGCGTAGTGGTTATGTCACTAGACTAGTAAACTCAGAGGCTCAGATCAAATGCTCTGAGGATATGGGTTCAAATCCCACCACGGCAGCTGGTGGAATTTAAATTCAATTTAATTCTGGAATTAAATGTTAGTCTTAGTAATGGCAACCATGATTCGATTGTTGTAAATACCCATCTGGTTCACTAATGTCCTTTAGGGAAGGAAATATGCCATCCTTACCTGGTCTGGCCTACATGTGACTCCAGACCCATAGCAATGTGGTTGACTCTAAATGGCCTAGCAAGTGGCTCACCACCATCTTCTCAAGGGCAATTAGGGATGGGATGGGCACTAAATGCAGGCCTAGCCAGCGATGCCCACATCCCATCAATGAATTAAAAAAAAATGTTTTCGCTCTCCTCCTCCATCCCCGTCTCCTCCTCCTCATCTGAGGAAGATACGTGAGGAGCCACTTGGTCCTCAGGAATCTGCAAGCCATGACGCTGTGCCATGTTGTGAAGTGCACAGCAAACCACGATGATTCTAGAGACCCTGGTGCTGCTGTTGTTCATGGTTCTGCTGGTGCCACGGCTGGTCTTCGTCCTCATCTAATGCCCAGAAGGGAAGGAGATAATTGCTTCCCATGCTTCTGGTAGATGCCTCAGTTGAGGAAGCGCTCAGTCAAGGTGGCGAGAGGGGTTTCCCAGGACGTCACACTGGAGATGGGTGTCAGGCTCCAAACTTCCACAGCTGTGTTTATGCCTTCTTAAAGTTCCCCCAGACCTGAGACAACAAAGTCCTGCCACCTGCAAATGATGGCTGATCAAATATCCTATTTAATGATAGAACTGCAGCTAATAGTCAGCAATCCAATTGTGGTCCCGCCAGGTTTCACCGTCGTGTTTCAGAGCAGGCGTGCTTCACGTGGGAAAAGGGCTAAAATCACAAAGGCCTTTCAAAATGGGATAATAGAGGCAATTTCGTGCTTGTTAAGAGCCTTAAGGGCCTATCCCGCCTCTTGGAGGCGGGACGGAGACGGGAGCAGTAAACACGATTTCTTGAAAATTGCTTGGAGGCGGGATGGAGGTGCGGTTGGGCCCGCCCGCCACTTTTTGCAATTTTAACACCCCACACGCCTCCATTCCCGCCTCCACGGCCCTGGGAAATTCGAGCCCAAAGTATTCATTAAGAACCGTACCCACATCTTCCGCCTCCACACACAAGCTTCCTTTTTGGTCTCTAATAGGCCCTACTCTTTCTTTAGAAATCCTCTTGCTCTTTATGTATTTATAAAACATCTTTGGTTTTTCCTTGATTTTACTTGCCAATATTTTTTCATAATTTTTGATTTTACTTGCCAATATTTTTTCATGCCCTCTCTTTGCTTTCCTAATTTCCTTTTTAATTTCACCCCTGCGCTTTCTATACTCCTCTAGCCTTTCTGCATAAACTAGCACAGCTTTAAGGTTCAAGTTAGATCAGGAGTAAAAGTTCTCGATTGGGGAATGGCCAATTTTACTAAGCTGAGATGTGATTTAGCAAATGTGGACTGGAAACAGCTACTTGCTGGTACATCAGTGCGAGAGCAGTGGGAGGCATTCAAGGAGGAGATAGTGAGGGTTCAGAGCAAATATGTTCCCACAAAGAAAAAGGGTGGGACTGACAAAAGCTTCCCTTTTTTGTCTTACCCTACCCTGTATGCCCCTTGGCATCCAGGGGGCTCTAGACTTGGGA
The DNA here is from genome assembly GCF_052327205.1 of Somniosus microcephalus. Lineage (NCBI taxonomy): Eukaryota > Metazoa > Chordata > Chondrichthyes > Squaliformes > Somniosidae > Somniosus > Somniosus microcephalus. The sequence continues at coordinate 30,779,442 of NC_140993.1, read as the reverse complement.
GTCCCACCCTTTTTCTTTGTGGGAACATGCTTGCTCTGAACCCTCACTATCTCCTCCTTGAATGCCTCCCACTGCTCTGGCACTGATGTACCAGCTGTTGGATCCGTGGTTCAGTGGATATGCTATTATTAAATAATCACACGGATGCTGTACATTAACAATAAACAGGTCTTTACTGGAGGAGGGTAGTCTCTAGACTGGGGGTACAGAGGCATGTGCAAAGCTTATATACCGGTGTGGTCACTGCCGGTACTACAGTATACAGGAGCTGTAAAAGTAGTTCTGACTTAAAGGCACATACACTACAATTCCTCCCCTTTTAGATTAGTAATACCTCTAATATTCAAGTAACAATTAACATTTCAACATGTACATTAAACAACAAAAGTCCATTTATAGATTCAGTCTTTGGGGCGGCTTCCTGACCCTTTCGGGATAGCGCCTTTCCGGAGGTTCTTGTTCTTGGTGCAGAGGCGATTCTGACCCCTTTTCATCGGGTAGTTCATCGGGTTCCACTGCTACTGGGTCTGAAGTAGATGCTACCGGTATGTCGGGTTCATCCCCAGGTACTCGAGACATGGGGTTGACGCATTCCTGTGACGCTAAGATCTGATCAACGTGGCATCTCACAATGTTCTCCCTGACATCCACTGTGTGCATTAATGGCCCCTGCCTTGTACATATCGTTCCGGGTTGCCATTTCTCTGTTCGATAGTCACGGGCCAAGACTGGTTGCCCTACATTGAAGCTCCTTGTCAGCTTCTCATTGATGTGCTAGAATTGTTTGTCCTCAACATTTCTTCGCACATTTGGTCTGAGCAAGTCCAGACGAGATCTCAACCTTCAGTTAAAGAACATCATGACCGGGGTCTGGTTGGTAACTGCATGTGTCGCGTTTCGGTAGGCTAATAAGAAATTGTCCATCTTATGCTGTAGTGGAATTTCATCGTCGCACATGGCCTTTATCACCTTCTTAAAGGTTTGTACGAACCTCTCAGCCAATCCATTTGTGGCTGGATGATACGGAGCGGATGTGTAATGCCTTACCCCATTCCTTTTCATAAATTTTTGGAACTCGTCGGACACAAACTTTGGTCCATTATCAGAGCAAATCTGCTCTGGCAAACCGTTTCTGGCAAATATGGTCTGTAGGACTGCAATCGTTTTCTCTGTAGTGGTTGAGACATTTTTATCACCTCAGGCCACTTTGAATGAGCATCCACTGCTATTAAGAACATTGAGTCCATGAATGGACCAGCGAAATCAATATGCACCCGTTGCCATGGAGAGGAGGGCCACTCCCATGGGTGTAGAGGGGCATGTGGTGGTGCATTTTGGACCTTCTGGCATCCTAAGCAGCTCTTAGTTAGGTCTTCGATTTGTTGATCGATTCCCGGCCACCACACATAAGCCCTAGCAAGGCTTTTCATTTTCACTCCCCCCAGATGACCTTCATGTAGCTCATTTAGCACTCTCTCCCTTAACTTGGGTGGAATCACCACTCTGGATCCACACATCACTGTCCCCTGGCATACTGACAGCTGTTCTCTTCTGGATGAGAATGCTGGCAACAGTGAGTCGCCATGTGTTGGCCATCCCCTCACAGTCAATTCATATACCCGAGACAGCGTTGGATCATTGCGGGTCTCCTTCTCTATATCCGCGTTTGTTACTGGCAATCGTTCAATTATTGACGAATAAAATATCTCGATAGGGTCCACTGCTGGTGCTTCCTCCACAGTAGGCAGTGGCAGGCGCGATAGCCCATCAGCGTTCCCATGCTGTTTCGTGCCTTTATATTCTATTTCATATTGATTCGCCCCTAGAAACAGGGACCATCTATGTAACCGCTGTGCAGTCATCACTGGAACGCCCTTCTTAGGATTAAAGATGGAGACAAGTGATTGGTGATCAGTCAGCAAGGTGAACTTCTGCCCATGCAGATAGTGGTTGAATTTTTTTACTCCCCATACTAGGCTGAGGGCCTCCCTGTCAATCTGGGCGTAGTTGCGCTCGGCTGAGGTTAGTGACCAAGACGCAAAGGCTACTGGCCTCTCCAACCCGTCTGGGAATTTGTGCGACAGCACCGCTCCAATACCATAGGGTGATGCATCACATGCCAAACGAATTGGTAGTGCTGGGTTGAAATGGGCCAACACCTCTTTTGATGTGATCAATTCTTTACACTTCTGGAAAGCTCGTCTACGTTCGTCATCCCACTTCCATGGTACCCCTGTTTGCAGTAGGGTGTTCAGCGGGTGTAATACCGTAGACAAATTTGGTAAGAACTTGTGGTAGTAGTTTACCAGCCCGAGGAACGACCTCAGTTGTGACACTTTTTCTGGTGCTGGAGCTTTGACTACTGCCTCAATCTTGTCAGGTGACTTATGTAACCCCTCTTCATCGATGACGTGGCCACAATACGAGATCTGTTTCTGGAAAACTCGCACTTGTGGCGATTAGCTCGTAGCCCATACTCCTTTAATCTGGTGAGCACCTTCTCCAAGTTGACGAGGTGATCACCGTCATTTTTGCCCGTGACCAAGATGTCGTTCAAATAACACTGGGTCCCTGGAATCCCTTGCAGGACCTGATCCATCGCCCTTTGCCAAATAGCCGGAGCCGAGGCTACTCCAAACACCAGCCGGTTGTATTGATAGAGACCTTTATGAGTGTTGATTGTAAGGTAATGTTTCGAAGCTTCTTCTACCTCCATTTGCAAGTACGCCTGGGCCAGATCAATTTTGGTGAAGCGTTTACCTCCAGATAGCGAGGTGAAAATATCCTCAATTCGTGGAAGCGGATATTGCGCCGTGTGAAGGACTGGGTTCACTGTCACCTTAAAATCCCCACAGATGCGGACCTTCTTTGGTTCCCCAGGCGTATTACTCAACGACCTCTTTAGTACAGGAATGATGGGTGTAGCCCACTCGCTCCAGTCCACTTTGGACAGTACTCCTGAACATTCCAACCCTTCCAGCTTTGCTTCAACAGCTGGTCTGATCGCATAAGGCACTGGTCTGTCCTTCAGAAATGTTGGGCTTGCATTTTCCTCTATTTTAATCGTTGCTGTTATTCCTTTTAGTGTTCCTAGTTCCTCCTGGAACACTTCTTTTGCGTCAGTTAGCATTTTTTGACAGTCGTCCAGGTGTGACGTCGTCATCCTTTTTGGCCTCAACCTTCAGTGCCAGTATGGAATGCCAATCTAATTGTATCTTCCGGATCCATTCACATCCTAGCAGTGGTGGTCCTCCATTTGGCAATACATATATATCCATTTTAGGTATTTCCTGGCCTTTATATGTCACTTTCCCCCTTATTTTTCCTTTGGGGTAGACTTTTTGCCCCGTATACGTCTTCAAGACAATCTCTGTAGCTTTCAAGGGTATGTGTGAAAATAGCCGCTTGTAGTCTCTTTGATTTATGACTGTTAGAGCTGACCCTGTGTCCAATTCCATTTTCACTTGGACTCCGTCTATCTTGAGTGTAACCCAGATAGTCTGGTGATCCTCCATTTCTGTTACCTTATGTAGTTTCAGACAACCCAGCGCCTTGCTTCCGGAGTCTGTGTCACTTTTCTGTTCGTCTGAACCACTGTCCATCACCTGGTGTACCTTTTTGTACTTCTCCTGTGGAGATTTCTTACTGTTGGTTTTCTTCCCAGACCTGCAGACTCTTGCTATGTGTCCTGCTTCCCCACACTGTCTGCACGCTTGGTCCTTGAACCAACAATCTTTCTGGTCATGTGTTATTCTGCCACAGCGATAGCACTTCCCTGTTCCATAGGACATTTCATTGGTGCCATATTCTTGCGGTCTCCGTTGTATCTCTGCAGCGCCCCTTGCGGCTGCTTCGTGTGATACTGTCATACTGAAAGCTTTGTCCAGCGTAAGGTCCTTTTCTGATAGAAGCCGTTTCTGGGTTCCTTCACTTTGTAGCCCACACACAAACTTGTCCCTTAACGTATCTGCTAGTCCCGCTCCAAACTGGCAGTGTTTCAATAGCTTGCGCAGTTCCGTTAGGTACTCAGCATTGCTTTCGTCTTTGTGTTGGTTCCTTTTATGGAACTTAAATCGTTCTGCTATCAGCAGCGGTGTGGGGTTTAAGTGGTCCTGTAGGATTTCTACTATGCTTTCAAAATTCTTGTTTACCGGCTTCTCTGGGGTTATTAGATTTCGCAGTAACCCATAAGTTTTTGCACCCATGGAATTTAACAGAACCAGTGCTTTATTAACATCTGGCACTTCATTCGCCCTGCAGTACACCTCAATACGTTCCACATATGTCGCCCAATCTTCGACTTCATTGTCGAACGTAGAGATACTGCCACTCTTCGGCATCCTTGGGTGTGAGTTAGCTGTCACAAATGGCGCCTCCCGTGCTTCCCCTTCTTCTCCGCTGGCACAAAATGGCGTCTCCCGCGCTTTCCTTCCTTCCCGCGCTCGCCCTTCTTCTCCGCTGCGGCTTCTAAAAATGGTGCCTCCCGCGCTCTTCCTTCTTCTCCGCGGCTCAATGGCGTCTCCCCTTTCTTCGCCCCGTGGACCCTGTTCAACCCGTGAGCCCTGGCTGTGCTCTGCGCGTTCTTCTTTTTATATTTTTCGACGCCGCTCAGTCTAGAACCCGGCTGTTTCTTTACCCTCTCTCTCTCCGGTTTGTTTTCTTTTTCTCAACGCCGCCCGGTGTTCAACCCCCGGCTGCGCCCTGCGCTCTTCACCCTCTGTCTTACCCCGTTGACGCTGCTCGGCTTTCTCTCCGCTGTCAGTCAGCTCCAGCAGCGGCTGCTCGGGAAGGGTCGGCGCTGGACCTGTCGTCGGTCTCTTACTGCTCGTCGTGGCTGGGGAACCAAGCCCGGCTCTCCACAGCCTCCCCTGCGAAGTTGAATCTCTGCCTGACTGCTGGGCGGTTGCTCGTGGTCGACGCCCGTGTTCCTGGCCTCGACTATTTTTTTTTTATGTTGCAGGTAGATTCGAATCGACACTCGTCGCCACTGTTGGATCTGTGGTTCAGTGGATATGCTATTATTAAATAATCACACAGATGCTGTACATTAACAATAAACAGGTCTTTACTGGAGGAGGGTAGTCTCTAGACTGGGGTACAGAGGCATGCGCAAAGCTTATATACCGGTGTGGTCAATGCCGGTACTATAGTATACAGGAGCTGTAAAAGTAGTTCTGACTTAAAGGCACATACACTACACCAGCAAGTAGCTGTTTCCAGTCCACTTTTACTAAATCACATCTCAGCTTAGTAAAATTGGCCTTTCCCCAATCGAGAACTTTTACTCCTGATCTATCTTGAACCTTAAAGCTGTGCCAGTTCATGGGGAAACAACAGTGGCTTGGGGCAGAATGGTCCAGAATGGAAACCAAGCAAAGTGAGGCACAGCAATGAGGGTGGCCCTCTTTGAAGGAAAGGGCCACCCAGAAGGAAAAGGTAAATTTTTCTTACTGTCCTTTCTTGATGAATCCATTGAAATGGGCACGAAACAACTGAAACATATAAGATTCTGAAGGGGCTTGACAGGGTAGATGCAGAGAGGATGTTTCCCCTCGTGGGGGAATCTAGAACTAGGGGGCATAATTTCAGAATAAGGGGGCACCCATTTAAATCGGAAATGAGGAGGAATTTCGTCTCTAAGAGGGTTGTGAATCTTTGGAATTCTCTTCCCCAGAGAGCTGTGGAGGCTGGGTCATTGAATATATTTAAGGTGGAGATAGACAGATTTTTGAATGGTAAGGGAGTCAAGGGTTATGGGGAGCGGGCAGGGAAGTGGAGTTGAGGCCAAGATCAGATCAGCCATGATCTTATTGAATGGCGAAGCAGGCTCGAGGGGCCAAGTGACCGACTCCTGCTCCTACGTCTTATGTTCTTATGTCTTCGGTTCTTATGAAGTGCTTTGTAGGTGTTTCTGCTGTATAATGGGGCTTTGACCTAATGAGAATAAAATAAACTTTGTACACATTTATTACAAAGACTCAGTGTGCTGACAGGACGTGGAGTGCGGGTTGTTCCATGTTGAGCTTATTGGACCTCTGACCGCATTATTGGCACCCATGGGGTGGAGGTGAATTTAGATTTCTTCAATTAAGGCAATCTTGTGAAAAGAATGTTTTCCTCTTGTTACCTCCAGCGTCATTAGCAAGCATTCCCAGGTCGGGTATAGCATGGCTGAGATGCAGACTGAGTCATCTGTACATTGCCCCACCAACGTGCTCCTTTACCGCACCAGTGTAACATCTGTTTTCTTCCACACTGACTATCCTCAGGAGTAGGTTTCCTCTATTTACCATCCATAGCAAAATCATAAGCATGCTTGTAAAGAATGTGTTAACAATTAGTGAACAGAGGAAATCTGTCCCTCTGGTGATATCTCCGAGTGCACAATTAGAGCCCAATTATGGGGAATTTTGTGCCTGATTATGGTGGACTTGCACACACTAGAAACTGGTTTGGCAAGACATTGGTGTGAGGTCATTGTTCTCGCACTCTACACGCAGTCCTTGATACACATACTCATTTCATTTAAAATGCAAATAAATTATATAGACAACAACTGATGACAACAAGAAACCTAAGAATTTTAGCAGAAGGCCCATTAACACTTTCAATGTTGCAATGTTTCAGTTTTCCTTAATTGCCACTGTTGAAAGAAAAATCTCTGATATGCAATTCTATCACCAACCATCTTCTACTTAAAAGTATGATTTTTATAATAGATTTCAAGTGGAATGACAATACTCCACCTTACCAGGACCGTCATTTTGAGCCTAGAGTGGCTGAGCAAATTTCAGCTGTACGTTCATGTCCTCCTACACCCTCCCATTTCCAACCAACACACGGTAAATCAACCGACAATACATGCTGCCTGTCATGTATGGAATCCAGCTGATCTGAAGGAGGTGCGATCAGGAGAGTTAGAGATGTTGTAGATTAATCACTTTTCTTTTTAAATAAGTAAAATAGTCCAAGAGGTAGGTTTTAAGGAGCATCTTAAAGGAGGAGAGAGAGAGGGGTAGAAAGATTTAGAGAGGGAATGCCAGAGCTTGTGGCCTAGGCAGCTGAAGGCACTGCCGCCAATGGTAGAGCGATGAAAACCAGGGGGTGCGCAAGAGGAGCACAGACCTTGGAGGGTTGTAGGGCTGGAGGAGGTTACAGAGATAGGGATGGGCGAGGCCATGGAGGGATTTGAAAACAAAATGAGAATTTTAAAATCGAGGCGTTGCTGGACTGGGAGCCAATGTAGGTCAGCGAGCACAGGGGTGATGTTAAATACTAATCAAATTCTGAAACTATGTTAAATTTAAATTGTTCCATTTGGCAGATATGATCAACACCAGATATTTGATCCAGGGATACTTCTGATCTATGATTAAATTCCAATCCCCATCCCATTCAATCATATTAAATAGCATTCAAATGAGCAAAGTAATTTCCCATTGTATGAAATTCCAGTAGATGAAACCACTTCCTATACAGTCACAAGATTAGTTTGGATGAAAAAGGACATTTGGTCTCTTCCTTTCACAAATCAGCCCTACATTCTTCCCATTACAGCTTTTATATCCACCTCAATAGGCAGTCAGGATGCCAGTTAATGGCCCAGATTTTGCGAGGGGGGTAACAGTGAGGCTATCAGCGCTCACTGTTACAATGGAGTAAATCGGACAGCAACTTCCAGCGTCCGCACATGTGCACTTAAACACGGAAATCCGAAAGTTGCAGTTTAAGTTTCCCTGCTCCTCCACAAGCTTCGCTACACCGGTGCCTCGTCGAGAGACTTAGCATTGAAATCCACGTAAGGGCGTGAAGTTGGGGTGCTTGCCCAATTTTGAAAAAAGACAAAAAATGAGAAAGTAAACCATGGAATCCTTATAATCCACACCCCTAACCCTGAAAAAGCCCTAAAAATCGAAAATAACACAAAAAACATTTGGAAAAAAGACAAAAAATGAAAAAGTGAACCGTGGAATCCTAATAATCCGCACTCCTAACCCTGAAAAAGACAAAAAATGAAAAAGTAATCCGTGGAATCCTAATAATCCACACTCCTAACCCTGAAAAAGGCCTAAAAATCCAAAAAAAATCCCAAAATTTTCTTTCGCTCGCTACGCTCACGCATATTGCGGCGTGAAACCCGAGAACATCTTATCGTGCGTGAAAAAAGTCGCACTTTTTTCCTAATATCCCTCTTTTTTCGTAATAACCCTAACCCTAACCCTAACCCTAACCCCTAAACCCTAACCCTAACCCTAACCCTAACCCCTAAACCCTAACCCTAACCCTAACCCCTAACCCTAACCCTAACCCTAAACCCTAAACCCTAACCCTAAAAGTGGAAGATGCCCACTAAGCACGCCAGAAAAAGTTAGGGCCTGTCCATTCAGGTGTAAGTGAATTTTTAACAGCGTGATAAGTCTAAATTACTGCCAAACTTCTTCTTCTTCTTCTCCTTCTTAGGCAGTCCCTCAGAACCGAAGATGACTTGCTTCCACATTAAAAATGAGTTCTCAAGTGACGGATGAGTCCAATGCAGGACCTACAGTCTCTGTCACAGGTGGGGCAGACGGTGGTTGAAGGAGCGGGTGGGTGGGGTGCTTGGGTTGACGTGCGCTCCTTCCGCTGTTTGCGCTTGGCTTCCGCTTGCTCCTGGCGAAGAGACGCGAGGTGTTCGGTGCCTTCCTGGATGCTTCTCCTCCACTTTGGACGGTCTTGGGCCAGGGATTCCCAGGTGTTGGTGGGGATGTTGCACTTTTTCAAGGAGGCTTTGAGGGTGTCCTTGAACCGTTTCCTCTGCCCACCTGGGGCTCTCTTGCCATGTCGGAGCTCCGAGTAGAGCGCTTGTTTTGGGAGTCTCGTATCGGGCATGCAGACGATGTGACCCGTCCATCGGAGCTGATCGACCGTGGTCAAAGCATCGATGCTGAGGATGTTGGCCTGAGCGAGAACACTGACATTGGTTCGCCTATCCTGCCAATGGATTTGCAGGATCTTGCAGAGGCAGCATTGGTGGTACCTCTCCAGTGCTTTGAGGTGCCTGCTGTACATGGTCCATATCTCTGAGGCATACAGCAGGGCGGGTATTACTACTGCCCTGTAGACCATGAGCGCAGTGCCGGGTTTGATGTCCTGGTCTTCAAACACTCTCTTCCTCAGGTGACCGAAGGCTGCACTGGCACACTGAAGGCAGTGTTGGACTTCATCATTGACGTCTGCCCTTGTTGACAGTAGGCTCCTGAGGTATGGAAAGTGGTCCACGTTGTCCAAGGCCTTGTCGTGGATTTGATAAGTGAATTTGTAAGTGAATTTTTAACAGCGTGATAAGTCTTAATTACTGCCAAACAACCTCCCTGGCACTGAATATTTACTTTTACAAGTGTGGAGTCTCATCCCTTCAGAATTTTATTATTGTTGTGTGGCGGAGACCACATAGGGACAATAACACAATGAATAGCCAATATTGTTATATGTACCTAAACATAATTCACTATGTATAGCAATGTTGTGATATGTACGTACGTGGTTGGGTTATCAGTGCAGGGTCCCTTTAAGAGTGTCGGTAGCGTGATGACGTCATGACGTCGGTTGCGTGATGACGTCATAGCCCCTGCAATGGGGCTGAGTCCTTCAGACCTCGTGGAGAGTGATTAAAGTAAGACACGTTTTGCCTTTGCGGAAACAAAAGTCTCAGAGCCTGTTGCTTTCTATCGACCCCAACATTGGTGACCCCGCTGCTCTTTTGGACGATTCCAAAGACCTCATCTGAAATGGCGACGAATGCCGTTTCCATCAAATTACCTGAGTTTTGGGAACAACAGGCTGTCGCTTGGTTCGCCCAGGCCGAGGCTCAATTTGCACTCCGGGACATCACCGCGGACGACACGAGGTACTACTACGTCCTCTCTGCTCTCAGCAGCTCCTCCGCGGCCAGAGTCGTGAGCCTGCTCGAGAACCCCCCGGAGCTCAACAAATACGAAACGCTGAAAGCGCACCTCTTACAAACTTTCGGACTCACCGAAGCCGAGCGCGCACGCCGGCTTCTCTCTCTACCCGGGCTTGGCGACTCCAAGCCCTCAGAGCTGATGGACCACATGCTGGCCCTCCTGGGCACACACACGCCGTGCTTCCTCTTCAAGGAACTGTTCCTTCAACAGCTGCCAGGTCAGGTACGGTTGGCTTTAGCCAACTCTTCCACTACCGATTACCGCAACCTGGCCAAGGAGGCTGACAAATTTTTCTCCGCCGGGCAACAATACTGCACGGCCACGCGGAGCCCTGCCCCTACCAATACAGCCCAACGGCGGCAACCCTCAAGCCTCTGCTTCTACCATGCGCAGTTCGGCCCCAAAGCCAGGAAGTGCCGGCCCCCGTGCAGTTTTCCCGCATCGAAACAAACTAAAGACCACTCGTCGGCTGCTATAGCTGTCGGCCGTTCAGGCAGTTTGTTATTTATTACAGACACCGACTCCGGACGTTGTTTTCTTCACGACACAGGTGCCCAGGTGAGCGTCCTGCCCGCGTCAACCATAGACATTCAAGGGGGGAACCACGGCCCCGTACTCGAAGCCGCCAACGGCAGTTCCATCTGCACCTTCGGGAAACGGAATGTGGCGCTTTGTTTTGGTGGGCAGCGGTTCACCTGGGACTTTGTCACAGCAAAAGTGTCCACCCCCCTTCTCGGCGCTGACTTCCTCTGCGCCAATGGCCTTTTGGTGGACGTCAAGAACCGACGTCTCATCAATGCTGAAACCTTCAGCTCGCTTCCATGTTCCCTCAGCGGGTCCAGCATGACGCAGTTGTCCAGCGCACTCTCGGCCTCCGACGAATTTTCCCGCCTCCTCGCCCAGTTCCCGGACTTCACGAAGCCCATGTTCTCGTCCGCCGCCACCAAACACGGGGTAGAACACCACATCTCGACCATCGGTCCGCCCGTCTACACCCGCACTCGGCGCCTCGACCCGGGGAAGCTCGCCATCGCCAAAGCCGAGTTCGACACCATGGAGCACCTCGGCATCATCCGTCGGTCGAACAGTCCGTGGGCTTCGCCCCTCCACATCGCCCCAAAACCAGGCGGCGGGTGGCGCCCATGCGGCGATTACCGGCAGCTCTACGACGCGACGACCCCCGACCGCTACCCGATTCCACACATCCAGGGCTTTTCCGCCCGCCCGGCTGGGAAAGTGGTTTTCTCGAAAGTGGACGTTACCACCAGGTCCCTGTCTGGCCACAGGACGTCCCGAAAACCACGGTGATCACCCCGTTCGGGCTGTTCGAATTCCTCCGCATGCCATTCGGCCTCAAAAGCACTGCACAGGCTTTTCAACGCCTAATGGACACTGTGTTACGGGACCTGACATTCCTGTTCGTATACCTGGACAACATCTTCATCGCCAGCGCCTCCAGGACGGAGCATGTGTCCCACTTCCGGACTCTCTTCGAACGACTCAGCCAACACGGCCTAATCGTAAACCCGGCCAAGTGCCAGTTCGGGCTGTCCTCGATTGACTTTCTCGGGCACCGCATCATGAAGGACGGGGCGGTGCCACTGCCATCAAAAGTGGAGGCCATGATGGACTTCCCGTGACCCCTCACCGTGAAGGCCCTGCAGGAGTTTTTGGGCATGGTGAACTTTTACCATCGTTTCGTCCCCCGAGCAGCCCAGCTTATGCGGCCCCTTTACGAGGCCCACAAAGGCAAGCCTGACAAACTCGCTGTTGACTGGTCCGAGGAGATGGCCAATTCTTTCACGGACACGAAAAGGGCCCTGGCTAACGCGACCATGCTGGCGCATCCATTACCTGATGCGCCGATCGCTATCACCACCGACGCCTCGGACTATCCGGTTGGCGCCGTCCATGAATAGTGGGTCAACGGCGCCTGGCAGCCGCTTGCCTTCAGCCGACAGCTCCGCCCCAACGAGCAGAAGTACAGCACCTTTGATTGCGAGCTTCTCGGCCTCTACCTCGCCATCCGACACTTCCGTTTCCTGCTGGAGGGCCACCCGTTCACGGCGTTCGTGGCCCACAAGCCGTTGGCCTTCGCCATGGCCAAAGCTTCCGAGCCGTGGTCAGCCCGTCAACAACGCCAGCTGGCCTTCATCTCGGAGTTTACAACGGACATCCAGCATGTGGCTGGGAAAGACAACCCCGTCGCCGACTCTCTCTCCCGAGCCGTCGCCAGCGCCGTACACCTCGGCATCGACTACACCCGCATGGCGGCCTACAGGACGGCGGTCACGGGCCTTCAACTAGCGGACATCGCATTCAACGCTGCCAGCACCACACTCCTGTGCGACGTCTCCGTTGGGCAGCAACGTCCCGTCGTGCCCGAAGGGTGGAGACGGCAAGTTTTCGACGCCGTCCATAATCTTTCCCACCCGGGCAGGAAGCCGTCACAGAAGCTGGTGGCGGCTAAGTTCGTCTGGCACGGGCTCAGGAAAGACATTCGCGACTGGGCCAACTCCTGCGTGGTATGCCAACGCTCGAAAGTACATCGCCATACTAAGGCCCCGTTGGCGCTTTTCGCGGTGCCCGAGAGGCGGTTCGACCACGTTAACGTGGACCAAATGGGGCCCCTGCCGCCCTCCCGCGGGTTCACCCACCTCCTCACAATGGTCGACAGAACCACCCGATGGCCGGAAGCCGTCCCGCTGTCTTCAACGACGTCCGCCGATGTGGCTCGGGCATTCATCAGCACTTGGGTCGCCCGGTTCGGCACCCCATCTGACATTTCCTCTGACCAGGGGCCCCAGTTCACGTCAGAGCTCTGGAACGCTGTCGCCCGAGGCCTCGGGTTGAGACTCCACCGCACCACAGCATACCACCCTCAGGCTAGCGGACTGTGCGAACGGTTTCATCGCTCCATGAAGGCCGCGCTCTGGGCCAGCCTCCGGGACAACAGCTGGATCGACAGACTCCCGTGGATCATGCTGGGACTCAGGATCGCTCCCAAGGAGGACCTCCAGTCCTCGTCCGCCGAGCTCGTCTACGGACAGCCGCTGCGGGTTCCCGGGGATTTCGTCCCCAACACAACGGAACCTTGGTCTGCAGCCCGTCAGCAGTCCGACCTTCTGGACAACGCCAAGGTTTTCGCGCCGGTGCCCATGTCGCAGCACGGCCTCCCGCAGTCCCACATTCCACTCGACCTTCGTGCGGTGGAGTACATTTTCATCCGCCACGACGCCCACCGGGGACCTCTTCAGCCACCCTACGATGGACCATTCCACGTCCTGGAAGCCGGGGACAAGACCTTTGTAGTGGATGTCGGCGGTAAGCCGGACTGCATTTCTGTGGACCGCCTTAAGCCGGCCCACCTGGATCTCGACCGATCCGTTGAGTTGGCACAGCCCCCGAGGCGGGGCCGACCTCCGGTTTCCGCACCCTCAGTCCACCACCGAGCGCCCGAGGTCCCTCCAACGAACCCCCCGGTCCCCGCCCCGGAATTGAGGAGCCATTCCGACCGTGTAATCCGGCCCCCCCAACGACTGACATTGCCAGTGCTAGTGAATTCTGGGGGGACGTATGTGGCGGAGACCACATAGGGACAATAACACAATGTACAGCCAATATTGTTATATGTACCTAAACACAATTCACTATGTATAGCAATGTTGTGATATGCACGTACTGGGTTGGGTTATCGGTGCAGGGTCCCTTTAAGAGCGTCAGTAGCGTGATGACGTCATGACGTCAGTTGCGTGATGACGTCATAGCCCCTGCAACGGGGCTGAGTCCTTCAGACCTCGTGGAGAGTGATTAAAGTAAGACACGTTTTGCCTTTGCTGAAACAAAAGTCTCAGAGCCTGTTGCTTTCTATCGACCCCAACAGTTGGAGATTTAAAAAAATCTAAAAATAAAAATAAAATATTGTATTTTTTACTTTCGCTTTCGGTCTCTTTTATCTTTCTCTCTTAATCCCAACTTTTGGTTGAAGAGACATGCTGTTGTTTGTCCTGCTCACACACGCCACAGATCCCTATAGAGAGCACCGCGCTGTATCGGACTGGCAGTGACAGCAAGCTGCCGCTCAGAAGCCCACGAAAAGTCTATGGGCAGATGTAAGCGTAATGAACGGCAAGTGTAATGAATGGCAAGCGCCATTCCTTCGTCGCTCACGACAAAATCAGGGCCAGTATCTCGTTCAAAGGCAAAGGACAGCACTACTGACAATGCACCATGGTACTGGAGCATCGACTGAGGTTAGGCACTCGATTCTGAGCATGGAATTCAAACCAACAACCTTCAGACCCAAAGGCAAGAGCGCTACCATGGGCTGGATTTTGATTCAGAAATCGGGAAGGAGGCGGGACTACAACTTTCGGGTTTTAGTCCCGCCTCCATCGAGATGTGGCCAATCCACGCGATTTTCCCTTGATTGACCTTGTTGAGCCCGCCCAGCGGCAACAGGTAATGTCACAGACTGAAATTTCATCTGTCAGGACGTGTCGACAGATGAAATATCAGTGTTTCACAGCTGTTTGAAGCTGTCAAACACTGACAGTCTTACTTCTAACCTGAGTCCTTCTACGCAGACTCAGTTAGAAATCTCGCCGGCACTGAAAGCTGCAGGCTGTCACTTTTGACAGATCACAGCCATTCTGCTTTCTGTGCCGGCTGAGTGATGGACTCCCGAAGCCTAGAGGAAGAAAGGCTGTAAAGGTAAGTACAGGTAATTTAAACTTCTTTACACACTTTAGACACACCAAACACACTTACCTTTGCACTCATGCACCCATCACTCACCTGAACACCGACATCTCGACCCCTCCAAGTCCTTCAACCCGACGGCCCGCCTCCTCTAACCTGGCGTGGTTTGGAGCCGTCGGGAATCCCACACGACACCCTTCAAAATAGGGATTAGGCTAAAAACTGCCTGTTAACTACCTGTTACGTGGAGGCGGGTTTTGGGGGGGGATGGTGTCGGGACCCCTGAATTCGGGATTTTTGCCCCCCGCACGCCTAAAAGCCCGCCTCACGGCACACTGAAAATCGACCATCTGTGCAAAACTGACATTTGGCTTTCACTTCTGATATACAGAATTCCCAATGGATCAAAGCAGTTCCACATACAGTGTCATTGTATAGAATTCTAATGAAGAGAGCCACTTCCCATTCACTCCTATTGTATAGAATTTCTTTCTCTTACATAACATATGCCTTGGCTATTTGATTTTGTTTTAACACTCGGACACTAAATAAAGTCAACCCACTGCCAAACTTCCCCAAGAGACAAAACGCATTTAAACGGCAAACCTTTAATATGCACAAGATGTTTTGTTTAGTATTTTCTATTGTTTTCAGTTAGACCAAATTGCTGAACAACTGATCAAAGTTCTGTGGTACAGTGATTTACTAATTGACTAATGTTATTTAGAAATTCTGATCCAAGCACATTTCTTGGTAAACCAGTAATGTATCTGTTGAATTCTAACTGTGCTTTAATCTTAGAAGTGCAGTAGTACTGGAAGCTAATCCATGTAGAACCCTCTGGTCAACTAAATTGAAAAGCTGTGCCTTAAGCAGCCAATTTTCCGCAGAACTACTACATTCACTAGCTATAAAGTCATAAGTAGTGAACCTAGATCAAAGTAGCCCTTGATACTCTTTCTATACTGTAGGCTGCGCACAGGCTGCATTCAGCTCACACAATGACCTGACCAAGGGACGTTTCGATACAGTTCATGCGCTGAATGTTATTAAATTACTAGTCCTGGCACATGTGCTGAGTTTGTCCTTTACTTGCAGAAATTGGCAAGAGATTTGCATCAGGTGTTTATACCAGTCTAATGGGAATCTCCTGCACCACAGCCTAGCCCTGCTCTAAGGTCAAGGAGCTTGAGTTTGTAGTTTGAAATATGATCTTGAGACCACGCAGTTCAGTTCAGCTGTAAATCTGCAACAAATGTGAATTTGCAGCTTAAGTCGGGCTTTAAATACATTTGTGGTCACCAGTTAAAATTGTCATTGCAGTGAAGTTCTAGGGTGTAGATTGGGCACCATGCTAAATAGCTAGTTTGGTTTAACATTGAGTGTCATTTTATAGGGTTTTCTCTATTATTGTGTGAATTTTGCTCCACTTTTAAGTAACTCTGTTCCTCTTGAGTTCAATCATAGCATACACCATCACCAACCATAGTTCCCCAGTTTGAGAAGTGACCCAAACGTTTTGGCCACCATCTACCTGAAGATAGAATCGTAGAATGGTTACAGCACAGAAGGAGGCCATTCGGCCCATCAAGCCCGCGCCAGTTCTCTGCAAGAGCAGTTCAGCTAGTCCCGCTCCTTGCCTCTTCCCCATGGCCCTGCAATTTTTTTTCCTTCGGGTACTCATCCAATTCTCTTTTGAAAGCCACAATTGAATCTGTCTCCACCACCTCTCCCCACACCCCACCCTACCCCACCCCCACAACCCCTATTTCACCAGAGAAGTGGTAGGGTGTTGTCTACATGGATTTTAAGAAGGTGATTGACAAAGTACCACATAGAAGGCTGGTTAATAAAATTGAGGCTCATGGAATAGGTGGGTCACTGGTAGCTTGGATAAGGAATTGGCTTAAGGACAGGAAACAGCGAGTTGTGATAAATGGCTGTTTTTCAGACTGGAGGATGGTAGACAGTGGTGTTCCCCAAGGGTCAATGCTGGGGCCACTGCTTTTTTTGATATATATAAATGATCTGGATATTGGAATACAGTGTAGAATTTCTAAATTTGCCAATGACACCAAACTTGGAGGTGTGGCAAACAGTGAGGATGATACCAATCGACTGCAACAGGACATAGAAAGGCTAGCAGAACGGGCAGACAATTGGCAGATGGAATTTAATACAGAGAAGTGTGAGGTGATGCATTTTGGCAGAAGGAACAGGGAGAGGCAATATACACTTAATGACACAGTTCTAAAGTGTGTACAGGGACAGAGGGACCTGGGAGTTAATGTGCATAGGTCCCTGAAGGTGGCAGGACACATTGAGGGTGTGGTTAGCAAAGCATATGGGATCTTGGGCTTCATAAATAGAGGTATTGAGTACAAAAGTAGAGAAGTTATGTTGAACCTTTATAAAGCAGTGGTTAGGCCACAACTGGAGTATTGCATCCAGTTCTGGTCACCACACTTTAGGAAGGATATGAAGGCCCTTGAGAGGGTGCAGAGGAGATTTACCAGAGTGGTTCCGGGGATGGGGGAATCTTAGCTACAAGGACAGGTTGGAGCAGCTGGATTTGTTTTCATTAGAGCAAAGGAGTTTGAGGGGTGTTTTGATAGAGGTGTACAAGATTATGACGGGTTTGGATAGGCTAGACGGGGAAAGGCTGTTCCCACTAGTTAATGTTACAAGGACTAGGGGGACACAGATTTAAGGTTTTGGGCAAGAGATACAGGGGGGACGTGAGGAAAAACCTTTTTACGCAGCGAGTGGTGATGACCTAGAACTTGCTGCCGACAGAAGTGGTGGAAGCGGAGACACTCAATGTTTTCAAGGTGAGACTGGATAGGCACTTGAGGGAAATAAACCTGCAGGGCTACGGGGATAGAGCGAGGGAATGGGACTGACTGGATTGCTCTACAGAGAGCTGGCACGGACTCGATGGGCCAAATGGCCTCCTTCTGTGCCGTTATGACTCTATGGGCAGGATTTTCATTGGGTCGTGGAGGCAGGTTTGGAGGCGTGTGGGGGGTTAAAATCCCGAAATTGGGGGGCACGAACCCATCCCGCCCCCAACCCGCCTCCATGCCAGTTTCAAAGGAGGCGGGTACCTGACCCACACTGGGACCCGCCTCCCCGAGGCGGGAAGGGGATTAGTGCCAATTAACTGCCTGTTAATAGATAGTTAACAGGCAGTTTTTAGCCTAATCCCTATTTTCATTGGTGAAATGTGGGATTCCCAACGGCTCCAAACCACGCCAAGTTAGCGAGGCGGGCCGTCGGGCTGAAGGGCTTGGAGGGGTCGAGATGTTAGTGTTCAGGTGAGTGATGGGTGCATGAGTGCAGAGGTAAGTGTGTTTGGTGTGTTTAAAGTGTTTAAAGAGGTTTTACTTACCTTTACAGCCTTCCTTCCTTCAGGTCTCGGGGGTCCCTCATCTCACCGGCACAGAAAGCAGAATGGCCGCGGTCTGTCAAAAATTGCAGCATTCAGCTTCCTGTTCTGGGGAGATCTCTAAATCATCCTGAGAGGAAGGAATTAATCTGGAGTACAGATTGTCAGTGTTTGACAGCTTCAAACAGCTGTGAAATGCTGATATTTCATCTGTCAAAAGGTCTTGACAGTTGAACTATCAATCTGTGACATCACCTGTTGCCGGGTGACCCGCAATTGGCCTGCTGAGCCCGCTGGGCCGGCTCAACAAGGTCAATCAAGTGAAAATCGTGTGAGTTGGTTACAACTTGTTGGAGGCGCGACTACAACCCCGAAAATTGTAGTCCCGCCTCCTACCCTCCTCCTCAATGAAAATCCAGCCCTATGACTCTATGACTAGAGTGCATAGTGAACAAAATTATAATTTGAAAAGATTTTATGTTAATTTTGTCATAGTTTGGAACTTATAAACTTTAAAAAGGGGACACTTATGGTTTAAGGTTCCCAATTGATGATTTAATCATCCTTATTGATTAACCAAAAGAGTAGAGAAGTGGTTATACCCATATGTATAACAAAAACTAGTTATTCATAGGGAAACAATATCAGTTATTTTAGCCAGTCTTTGTTTATGGAATACTTCAGGCTGAACTGTCAAATTTAATTAATTAGACAACACTTACTAGTAATTCCATGCAAAAAAAAAGAAAGCCTTGCATTTATATAGCATGTCCTCAAGCACTTAACACCCAGTGAATTACTCTTGTAGTGTAGTCAAGTTGTTTTGTAGGCAAATGCGCCAGCCAATCTGCAGACAACAAGAACCCACAAACAGCATGGGAAACCTATCTAGCTCTTTTATTAAACCTCCTATTGAATGGCATCACAGTCAATCCCAACTGTGTCTTCATCAAGTGTGCACTTTCCATTCTGATCAGTGGATAATAATCAGTAATGGGAACCCTGGTGGATGTTATTATTCCCTAGCCCATGATGTTGAGGACATTTCTAGTGCCTCAGTTGCTGCCCGCCAGCTGAACTCAGCGATTGAATCTGGGGACCTTCTCGCTTAGAGCTTCATCGAGAGGCAATTGGGGAACTGCCCTCTCCCAGCGCTCTTCTTAAAGAATGTAATCAACATAGCATTAACTGTGGGCAAGAAAGAATTTGGCAAGTGGTAAATTGAAAGAAACCTAAAGGGTGTTAATCCTTCATTATATACAAAGAGTGTGAGGCAGGAATTAACAAAGAGAACAGAATACTGGGCTACATTGCAAAATCAATTACGTTCCATTTTGTAGAAATCATGCTGAACTGTTCAAGGCTCTGGTTAGGCTGTATGTGGATTACTGCATCCAGATCTAGTTGACATGACATAATGCAGCTATCCAATGGATGAGCTACAAAGAACAGCTACATAGAATGGGGCGTTTTCTTCTTGAAAAGATGGGACCTAATAGAAACGTGTAAGATATTTAATAGGATTGGTGACATAAGCTTTTGGGATATGTAAATGCAGCAGAATGAGAGGCACAGGTTCAAGGTTGTGAAGGGCAATTTAATCGAGGCATCAAGAAGTATTTCTTTACACAGAGGGTGACTAACAACTAGAATGGGTTGCTAGGAATAACCATTGAGGCCAAATCCTGGACTCATTGAAGAAACAGCCAGATGCTGCAGTGAAGAGAGAGTAGATTTGTTATTGTGCAAGGTTGAGATCAAATAAGCTGAAGCACCTTCATCTGAAATGATCTTTGAGACTTTGCTGGGAGTCTGTTTCAAATTTCCACTACTCTGTAAGGGAACAGATATCCTTTAATCTGGACTTCAACTACATGTTTACTAATTTTGTACTTGTGTATCCATGGCTTCAATTGTCAGGTCTGGCATGTCTTCTGATGACCCTTTTAATGGAGGTAATTCAGGTGAAAGGGGCTACTAACTTAGTGATATCTGCAAACGTAATCTGCATTTTTAACAGTTAAGTGCATGAAAAACTTTGCAGGTACAGGAAACTTATAATGGAGGTATGGAAAGTTTAGCAGCCTGCTACACTTAGCAAGTACCTTGTAAGGTAAATCATTACTTTTTATTCATTTCTCCATGTACCTATCCCATTAAATTTAGAATAAAATCACAGTTCACACACCAATTGTCATTACAGTTCTGTAAATAGTGATTGTTAAATGTTTATCTATGTGTATTTATTAGACCCCAGCTACGCTACGTTCCTGAGCAGTTGGCACCATCATAAATAAATAAAAAGCAGTGTTTATGATAAATTCAATAATTGACCTATAGTGCTATTTACTCCTTTCAAACATCTAGTATGAAAAGAACTGGGGAGGAGTGTTATCTTAAATATATGCAAATTAAAATTATATTGGTAACCATTTCGCTAATTTTAAAATCTCTTAGAAACTTTTGATTAGGAAGTGTTTTAAATTATTGCTAAACATATCCTTTGTTTGACAACTATAATATAAGCTTTACCGCTTTTCTACAGAACCATTTATATAGCTTCTTAATATGGCCACAAGTGCCAAATGAAAAATCAACAGTAAGATGGAGCCACCTAGTGTTTGTCAAGGTCAAAGCAGCTTCACAGCTCGTGCATTAGAACTGCAAGAAATTGTAAGGACCAGGCACAGGAGTGCCGCCATCGAACAAATCTCAGCTGTGAGAGTTTCAGTCCCAAGGTGTATAGTTGCGGTATCTATTTGCATCAAAACATAAGAATGGCTTAAAACAGAAAGCTCCATCTGTCAACAGACCAGAGAGATTAGCCAAGTGGCATTTATGAATTATCTTGCCTTCCTCTTTCTCGTATCCTCTTTTTCTCTACTCATCTTCTTTGTCTCCCTTGTTCTAATATATTTTTCTTTCATTGCAGCGGTTTCTTTTGCCTTCTATCTCTGAACAGCATTCAATAATGGGGCTGAAAGGGTTAAATTATGAGGACAGGTTGCATAGACTAGGCTTGCATTGCCTTGAGCATAAGAGATTAAGGGGTGATCTAATTGAGGTGCTGAAGATGATCAAAGGAGTTTTTCTTTCATTTGTTCTTGGGATGTGGGCATCGCTGGCAAGGTTAGCATTTATTGCCCATCCCTAGTTGCTGCCTTCTTGAACCGCTGCAGCCCGTGTGGTGAAGGTACTCCCACCGTGCTGTTAGGGAGGGAGTTCCAGGGTTTTGACCCAGCGACGACGAAGGAACGGTCGATATACTTCCAAGTCAGGATGGTGTGTGACTGGAGGGGAACTTGGAGGTGGTGGTGTTCCCATGCACCTGCTGCCCTTGATAGGGTAGATAGAGATAAACTATTTCCTCTGGTGGGGGTGTCCTGAACAAGGGAGAATAACCTTTAAATTAGAGGTTCAGGGGTGATGTCAGGAAGCACTTCATTACACAAAGGGCAGTGGAAATCTGGAAAACTCACCCCTAAAAAGCTGTTGAGGCTAAGGGCCAATTGAAAATTTCAAAACTGAGATTGATATATTTTTGTTAGGGAACGGTGTGAAGGGATATGGAACCAAGGCGGGTAGGTGGAGTTAAGATACTGATCAGCCATGATCGAATTGAATGGCAGAACAGGCTCAAGGGGCTGAATGGCCTACTGCTGTTCCTATGTTCCTATGGGTGAAAGCCCTTCATTGAGACTGCAACATTTTATAGTTTAATTGTCACTATCAATGCTGGGATTGCCCCACCTCCAATGGGAGAAATGTTGGGAATTATTGGTATAGTGCGTATAAACAGGAGATCACATACTGAGGGAGGAACCCACGATCTCGTGCACGAGTATCCTTCTGAATAAGGCACATACTTTTTTTAATTTATTTTTTATTCATTGATGGGATGTGGGCGTCGCTGGCTAGGCCTGCATTGAGTGCCCATCCCTAATTGCCCTTGAGAAGATGGTGGTGAGCCGCCGCCTTGAACCGCTGCAGTCCGTGTGGTGTAGGTACACCCACAATGCTGTGAGGGAGGGAGTTCCAGGATTTTGGCCCAGCGACAGTGAAGGAACGGTGATACAGGTCCAAGTCAGGATGGTGTGTGGCTTGGAGGGGAACTTGTAGGTGGTGATGTTCCCATGCGTCTGCTGCCCTTGTCCTTCTAAGTGGTAGAGGTCGCAGGTTTGGAAGCTGCTGTTGAAGGGAGCTTTGGCGAGTTGCTGCAGTGCATCTTAGCATATCGTTAATTTTCCTGTTAGCCGCGACGGGGGTGGGATTTCTGTCAACCCATTGTCTGCATCTCTGACCCTGGCCCATTTACCAGGGTCAGTATAATTTACATATGTAGGGCAGACGCTATGGGCCAATTATGGCACCTGCCTTAGGTGGGGGGGCAACGAAAATTGCTGTCGCACCTTGTCGCAGTGTCGCTTGACTAACAGTGCCAGCTGAAAAATGTTGTCGTTCAAATTTGCTGCTTTGACTAAACATCTCCTCACACTGTGGCCCGTAACAATGCTGGACATGAGGACCACACCTGGCAGCCAGTGTGGCTAAGGTGCTAATGAAGGCTAATATATCATAGGGCACCATCACATCCGCTGCATCTTATTATAAAGGGTGGAAGTATTCATAATTTCTGGTCCAAATTTTCCTCACCAAACTGCCACGGTTAGTTAACCAGAAAACCGGTCCTCACATCTGAAGGCACCAGCATATGTTGTTTGAAGTTCCCTCTCGAAAGCTCTCCACCTCCCTCTCCTCCTTTAAGACACTCCTTAAAATCCACACCTGTCCTAATATCTCCTTATGCGGCTCGGTGTCAAATTTTGTATTATAACGCTCCTGTGAAGCGTCTTGGGATGTTTTACTACGTTAAAGGCGCTATATAAATACAAGTTGTTGATTGTGCTCAATGGTGAATATTTTGTATTTTGTTTTCTGGTTCCACATGGCTAAAGAAAAAAAGAGACTTGCATTTATACAGCGCCTTTCGTGACCTCAGGATGTCCCAAAGCGCTTTACAGCCAATGAAGTACTTTTGAAGTGTGGTCACTGTTGTAATGTGGGAAACGCGGCAGCCAATTTGCACACAGCAAGCTCCCACAAACAGCAATGTGATAATAACCAGATAATCTGTTTTATGTGACGTTGATCGAGGGATAAATATTGGTCAGGACACCGGCCAGGGGATAATTCCCCCGCTCTTCCTTTGGTCAGGACACTGGCCAGGGGATAATTCCCCCGCTCTTCCTTTGGTCAGGACACCGGCCAGGGGATAATTCCCCCGCTCTTCCTTTGGTCAGGACACTGGCCGGGGGGTAATTCCCCCGCTCTTCCTTTGGCCAGGACACTGGCCGGGGGATAATCCCCCCGCTCTTCCTTTGGTCAGGACACTGGCCAGGGGATAATTCCCCCGCTCTTCCTTTGGTCAGGACACTGGCCGGGGGATAATTCCCCCGCTCTTCCTTTGGTCAGGACACTGGCCAGGGGATAATCCCCCGGCTCTTCCTTTGGTCAGGACACCGGCCGGGGGATAATCCCCCCGCTCTTCCTTTGGTCAGGACACCGGCCAGGGGATAATTCCCCCGCTCTTCCTTTGGTCAGGACACCGGCCAGGGGATAATCCCCCCGCTCTTCCTTTGGTCAGGACACTGGCCAGGGGATAATTCCCCCGCTCTTCCTTTGGTCAGGACACTGGCCGGGGGATAATCCCCCCGCTCTTCCTTTGGTCAGGACACTGGCCAGGGGATAATTCCCCCGCTCTTCCTTTGGTCAGGACACCGGCCAGGGGATAATCCCCCCGCTCTTCCTTTGGTCAGGACACTGGCCAGGGGATAATTCCTCCGCTCTTCCTTTGGTCAGGACACTGGCCAGGGGATAATTCCCCCGCTCTTCCTTTGGTCAGGACACCGGCCAGGGGATAATCCCCCCGCTCTTCCTTTGGTCAGGACACTGGCCAGGGGATAATTCCTCCGCTCTTCCTTTGGCCAGGACACTGGCCGGGGGATAATTCCCCCGCTCTTCCTTTGGTCAGGACAGTGGCTGGGGGGTAATTCCCCCGCTCTTCCTTTGGTCAGGACACTGGCCGGGGGATAATCCCCCCGCTCTTCCTTTGGTCAGGACAGTGGCTGGGGGGTAATTCCCCCGCTCTTCCTTTGGTCAGGACACTGGCCAGGGGATAATTCCCCCGCTCTTCCTTTGGTCAGGACACTGGCCAGGGGATAATTCCCCCGCTCTTCCTTTGGTCAGGACACTGGCCGGGGATAATCCCCCCGCTCTTCCTTTGGTCAGGACACTGGCCGGGGGATAATTCCCCCGCTCTTCCTTTGGTCAGGACACTGGCCGGGGGATAATTCCCCCGCTCTTCCTTTGGTCAGGACACTGGCCGGGGGATAATTCCCCCGCTCTTCCTTTGGTCAGGACAGTGGCTGGGGGGTAATTCCCCCGCTCTTCCTTTGGTCAGGACACTGGCCGGGGGATAATCCCCCCGCTCTTCCTTTGGTCAGGACAGTGGCTGGGGGGTAATTCCCCCGCTCTTCCTTTGGTCAGGACACTGGCCAGGGGATAATTCCCCCGCTCTTCCTTTGGTCAGGACACTGGCCAGGGGATAATTCCCCCGCTCTTCCTTTGGTCAGGACACTGGCCGGGGATAATCCCCCCGCTCTTCCTTTGGTCAGGACACAGGCCGTGGGGATAATTCCCCCGCTCTTCCTTTGGTCAGGACACTGGCCGGGGGATAATTCCCCCGCTCTTCCTTTGGTCAGGACACTGGCCGGGGGATAATTCCCCCGCTCTTCCTTTGGTCAGGACACTGGCCGGGGGATAATTCCCCCGCTCTTCCTTTGGTCAGGACAGTGGCTGGGGGGTAATTCCCCCGCTCTTCCTTTGGTCAGGACACTGGCCGGGGGATAATTCCCCCGCTCTTCCTTTGGCCAGGACACTGGCCAGGGGGTAATTCCCCCGCTCTTCCTTTGGTCAGGACACTGGCCAGGGGGTAATTCCCCCGCTCTTCCTTTGGTCAGGACACTGGCCAGGGGATAATTCCCCCGCTCTTCCTTTGGTCAGGACACTGGCCAGGGGATAATTCCCCCGCTCTTCCTTTGGTCAGGACACTGGCCGGGGGATAATTCCCCCGCTCTTCCTTTGGTCAGGACAGTGGCTGGGGGGTAATTCCCCCGCTCTTCCTTTGGTCAGGACACTGGCCGGGGGATAATTCCCCCGCTCTTCCTTTGGTCAGGACAGTGGCTGGGGGGTAATTCCCCCGCTCTTCCTTTGGTCAGGACACTGGCCGGGGGATAATTCCCCCGCTCTTCCTTTGGCCAGGACACTGGCCAGGGGGTTATTCCCCCGCTCTTCCTTTGGTCAGGACACTGGCCAGGGGATAATTCCCCCGCTCTTCCTTTGGTCAGGACACTGGCCAGGGGATAATTCCCCCGCTCTTCCTTTGGTCAGGACACTGGCCGGGGGATAATCCCCCGCTCTTCCTTTGGTCAGGACACTGGCCAGGGGGTAATTCCCCCGCTCTTCCTTTGGTCAGGACACTGGCCGGGGGATAATCCCCCGCTCTTCCTTTGGTCAGGACACTGGCCAGGGGGTAATTCCCCCGCTCTTCCTTTGGTCAGGACACTGGCCGGGGGATAATCCCCCGCTCTTCCTTTGGTCAGGACACTGGCCAGGGGGTAATTCCCCCGCTCTTCCTTTGGTCAGGACACTGGCCGGGGGATAATCCCCCGCTCTTCCTTTGGTCAGGACACTGGCCGGGGGATAATTCCCCCGCTCTTCCTTTGGTCAGGACACTGGCCAGGGGATAATTCCCCCGCTCTTCCTTTGGTCAGGACACTGGCCAGGGGATAATCCCCCCGCTCTTCCTTTGGTCAGGACACTGGCCAGGGGATAATTCCCCCGCTCTTCCTTTGGTCAGGACACTGGCCGGGGGATAATTCCCCCGCTCTTCCTTTGGTCAGGACACCGGCCAGGGGATAATTCCCCCGCTCTTCCTTTGGCCAGGACACTGGCCAGGGGATAATTCCCCCGCTCTTCCTTTGGTCAGGACACTGGCCAGGGGATAATCCCCCCGCTCTTCCTTTGGTCAGGACACTGGCCAGGGGATAATTCCCCCGCTCTTCCTTTGGTCAGGACACTGGCCAGGGGATAATTCCCCCGCTCTTCCTTTGGTCAGGACACTGGCCAGGGGATAATTCCCCCGCTCTTCCTTTGGTCAGGACACTGGCCAGGGGGTAATTCCCCCGCTCTTCCTTTGGTCAGGACACTGGCCAGGGGGTAATTCCCCCGCTCTTCCTTTGGTCAGGACACTGGCCAGGGGATAATTCCCCCGCTCTTCCTTTGGTCAGGACACTGGCCAGGGGGTAATTCCCCCGCTCTTCCTTTGGTCAGGACACTGGCCAGGGGATAATTCCCCCGCTCTTCCTTTGGTCAGGACACTGGCCAGGGGATAATTCCCCCGCTCTTCCTTTGGTCAGGACACTGGCCAGGGGATAATTCCCCCGCTCTTCCTTTGGTCAGGACACTGGCCCGGGGATAATTCCCCTGCTCTTCCTTCGGCCAGGACACCGGCCAGGGGATAATTCCCCCGCTCTTCCTTTGGTCAGGACACTGGCCAGGGGATAATTCCCCCGCTCTTCCTTTGGTCAGGACACTGGCCAGGGGATAATCCCCCCGCTCTTCCTTTGGTCAGGACACCGGCCAGGGGATAATCCCCCCGCTCTTCCTTTGACCAGGACACCGGCCAGGGGATAATTCCCCCGCTCTTCCTTTGGTCAGGACACCGGCCAGGGGATAATTCCCCCGCTCTTCCTTTGGTCAGGACACTGGCCTGGGGATAATCCCCCCGCTCTTCCTTTGGTCAGGACACTGGCCAGGGGATAATCCCCCCGCTCTTCCTTTGGTCAGGACACCGGCCAGGGGATAATCCCCCCGCTCTTCCTTTGGTCAGGACACTGGCCAGGGGATAATCCCCCCGCTCTTCCTTTGGTCAGGACACCGGCCAGGGGATAATCCCCCCGCTCTTCCTTTGGTCAGGACACTGGCCAGGGGATAATCCCCCCGCTCTTCCTTTGGTCAGGACACCGGCCAGGGGATAATTCCCCCGCTCTTCCTTTGGTCAGGACACTGGCCAGGGGATAATTCCCCCGCTCTTCCTTTGGTCAGGACACTGGCCGGGGATAATTCCCCCGCTCTTCCTTTGGTCAGGACACTGGCCAGGGGATAATCCCCCCGCTCTTCCTTTGGTCAGGACACCGGCCAGGGGATAATTCCCCCGCTCTTCCTTTGGTCAGGACACTGGCCAG
Organism: Somniosus microcephalus; assembly: GCF_052327205.1. NCBI lineage: Eukaryota > Metazoa > Chordata > Chondrichthyes > Squaliformes > Somniosidae > Somniosus > Somniosus microcephalus. The sequence continues at coordinate 30,752,104 of NC_140993.1, read as the reverse complement.
GGGATAATCCCCCCGCTCTTCCTTTGGCCAGGACACCGGCCAGGGGATAATTCCCCCGCTCTTCCTTTGGTCAGGACACCGGCCAGGGGATAATTCCCCCGCTCTTCCTTTGGTCAGGACACTGGCCGGGGGATAATTCCCCCGCTCTTCCTTTGGTCAGGACACTGGCCAGGGGATAATTCCCCCGCTCTTCCTTTGGTCAGGACACTGGCCGGGGGATAATTCCCCCGCTCTTCCTTTGGCCCGGACACTGGCCAGGGGATAATTCCTCCGCTCTTCCTTTGGTCAGGGCACCGGCCAGGGGATAATTCCTCCGCTCTTCCTTTGGTCAGGACACTGGCCAGGGGATAATCCACCCGCTCTTCCTTTGGCCCGGACACTGGCCAGGGGATAATTCCTCCGCTCTTCCTTTGGTCAGGACACCGGCCAGGGGATAATTCCTCCGCTCTTCCTTTGGTCAGGACACTGGCCAGGGGATAATTACCCCGCTCTTCCTTTGGCCCGGACACTGGCCAGGGGATAATTCCTCCGCTCTTCCTTTGGTCAGGACACCGGCCAGGGGATAATTCCTCCGCTCTTCCTTTGGTCAGGACACTGGCCGGGGGATAATTCCCCCGCTCTTCCTTTGGTCAGGACACTGGCCAGGGGATAATCCCCCCGCTCTTCCTTTGGTCAGGACACTGGCCAGGGGATAATTCCCCCGCTCTTCCTTTGGTCAGGACACTGGCCGGGGGATAATTCCCCCGCTCTTCCTTTGGTCAGGACACTGGCCGGGGGATAATTCCTCCGCTCTTCCTTTGGTCAGGACACCGGCCGGGGGATAATTCCCCCGCTCTTCCTTTGGTCAGGACACTGGCCGGGGGATAATTCCCCCGCTCTTCCTTTGGTCAGGACACTGGCCGGGGGATAATTCCCCCGCTCTTCCTTTGGTCAGGACACTGGCCGGGGGATAATTCCCCCGCTCTTCCTTTGGTCAGGACACCGGCCAGGGGATAATTCCTCCGCTCTTCCTTTGGTCAGGACACTGGCCAGGGGATAATTACCCCGCTCTTCCTTTGGCCCGGACACTGGCCAGGGGATAATTCCTCCGCTCTTCCTTTGGTCAGGACACCGGCCAGGGGATAATTCCTCCGCTCTTCCTTTGGTCAGGACACTGGCCGGGGGATAATTCCCCCGCTCTTCCTTTGGTCAGGACACTGGCCAGGGGATAATCCCCCCGCTCTTCCTTTGGTCAGGACACTGGCCAGGGGATAATTCCCCCGCTCTTCCTTTGGTCAGGACACTGGCCGGGGGATAATTCCCCCGCTCTTCCTTTGGTCAGGACACTGGCCGGGGGATAATTCCTCCGCTCTTCCTTTGGTCAGGACACCGGCCGGGGGATAATTCCCCCGCTCTTCCTTTGGTCAGGACACTGGCCGGGGGATAATTCCCCCGCTCTTCCTTTGGTCAGGACACTGGCCGGGGGATAATTCCCCCGCTCTTCCTTTGGTCAGGACACTGGCCAGGGGATGAACCCCCCGCTCTTCCTTTGGTCAGGACACCGGCCAGGGGATAATTCCCCCGCTCTTCCTTTGGTCAGGACACTGGCCAGGGGATAATTCCCCCGCTCTTCCTTTGGTCAGGACACTGGCCAGGGGATAATCCCCCCGCTCTTCCTTTGGTCAGGACACTGGCCGGGGGGTAATTCCCCCGCTCTTCCTTTGGTCAGGACACTGGCCAGGGGATAATCCCCCCGCTCTTCCTTTGGTCAGGACACTGGCCAGGGGATAATCCCCCCGCTCTTCCTTTGGTCAGGACACTGGCCGGGGGATAATTCCCCCGCTCTTCCTTTGGTCAGGACACTGGCCAGGGGATAATTCCCCCGCTCTTCCTTTGGTCAGGACACTGGCCAGGGGATAATCCCCCCGCTCTTCCTTTGGTCAGGACACCGGCCAGGGGATAATTCCCCCGCTCTTCCTTTGGTCAGGACACCGGCCAGGGGGTAATTCCCCCGCTCTTCCTTTGGTCAGGACACTGGCCAGGGGATAATTCCCCCGCTCTTCCTTTGGTCAGGACACTGGCCAGGGGATAATCCCCCCGCTCTTCCTTTGGCCAGGACACTGGCCAGGGGATAATTCCCCCACTCTTCCTTTGGCCAGGACACCGGCCAGGGGATAATTCCCCCGCTCTTCCTTTGGTCAGGACACTGGCCAGGGGATAATTCCCCCGCTCTTCCTTTGGCCAGGACACCGGCCAGGGGATAATTCCCCCGCTCTTCCTTTGGTCAGGACACTGGCCAGGGGATAATCCCCCCGCTCTTCCTTTGGTCAGGACACTGGCCGGGGGATAATCCCCCCGCTCTTCCTTTGGTCAGGACACTGGCCAGGGGATAATCCCCCCGCTCTTCCTTTGGTCAGGACACTGGCCATGGGATAATTCCCCCGCTCTTCCTTTGGTCAGGACACTGGCCAGGGGATAATCCCCCCGCTCTTCCTTTGGTCAGGACACTGGCCGGGGGATAATTCCCCCGCTCTTCCTTTGGTCAGGACACTGGCCATGGGATAATTCCCCCGCTCTTCCTTTGGTCAGGACACTGGCCGGGGGATAATCCCCCCGCTCTTCCTTTGGTCAGGACACTGGCCAGGGGATAATTCCCCCGCTCTTCCTTTGGTCAGGACACTGGCCATGGGATAATTCCCCCGCTCTTCCTTTGGTCAGGACACTGGCCATGGGATAATTCCCCCGCTCTTCCTTTGGTCAGGACACTGGCCATGGGATAATTCCCCCGCTCTTCCTTTGGTCAGGACACTGGCCAGGGGATAATTCCCCCGCTCTTCCTTTGGTCAGGACACTGGCCGGGGGATAATTCCCCCGCTCTTCCTTTGGTCAGGACACTGGCCATGGGATAATTCCCCCGCTCTTCCTTTGGTCAGGACACTGGCCATGGGATAATTCCCCCGCTCTTCCTTTGGTCAGGACACTGGCCAGGGGATAATTCCCCCGCTCTTCCTTTGGTCAGGACACTGGCCAGGGGATAATCCCCCCGCTCTTCCTTTGGTCAGGACACTGGCCGGGGGATAATTCCCCCGCTCTTCCTTTGGCCTGGACACTGGCCGGGGGATAATTCCCCCGCTCTTCCTTTGGTCAGGACACTGGCCGGGGGATAATTCCCCCGCTCTTCCTTTGGTCAGGACACTGGCCGGGGGATAATTCCCACGCTCTTCCTTTGGTCAGGACACTGGCCGGGGGATAATTCCCCCGCTCTTCCTTTGGTCAGGACACTGGCCAGGGGGTAATTCCCCCGCTCTTCCTTTGGTCAGGACACTGGCCAGGGGATAATTCCCCCGCTCTTCCTTTGGTCAGGACACCGGCCAGGGGATAATCCCCCCGCTCTTCCTTTGGTCAGGACACTGGCCAGGGGATAATTCCCCCGCTCTTCCTTTGGTCAGGACACTGGCCGGGGATAATCCCCCCGCTCTTCCTTTGGTCAGGACACTGGCCAGGGGATAATCCCCCCGCTCTTCCTTTGGTCAGGACACTGGCCAGGGGATAATTCCCCCGCTCTTCCTTTGGTCAGGACACTGGCCAGGGGATAATTCCCCTGCTCTTCCTTCGGCCAGGACACCGGCCGGGGGATAATTCCCCCGCTCTTCCTTTGGTCAGGACACTGGCCGGGGGATAATTCCCCCGCTCTTCCTTTGGTCAGGACACTGGCCAGGGGATAATTCCCCCGCTCTTCCTTTGGTCAGGACACTGGCCAGGGGATAATCGCCCCGCTCTTCCTTTGGTCAGGACACTGGCCGGGGGTAATTCCCCCGCTCTTCCTTTGGTCAGGACACCGGCCAGGGGATAATTCCCCCGCTCTTCCTTTGGTCAGGACACTGGCCAGGGGATAATCCCCCCGCTCTTCCTTTGACCAGGACACCGGCCAGGGGATAATTCCCCCGCTCTTCCTTTGGTCAGGACACTGGCCAGGGGATAATCCCCCCGCTCTTCCTTTGACCAGGACACCGGCCAGGGGATAATTCCCCCGCTCTTCCTTTGACCAGGACACCGGCCAGGGGATAATTCCCCCGCTCTTCCTTTGGTCAGGACACCGGCCAGGGGATAATCCCCCCGCTCTTCCTTTGACCAGGACACCGGCCAGGGGATAATTCCCCCGCTCTTCCTTTGGTCAGGACACTGGCCAGGGGATAATCCCCCCGCTCTTCCTTTGGTCAGGACACTGGCCAGGGGATAATCCCCCCGCTCTTCCTTTGGTCAGGACACTGGCCAGGGGATAATCCCCCCGCTCTTCCTTTGGTCAGGACACCGGCCAGGGGATAATCCCCCCGCTCTTCCTTTGGTCAGGACACTGGCCAGGGGATAATCCCCCCGCTCTTCCTTTGGTCAGGACACCGGCCAGGGGATAATTCCCCCGCTCTTCCTTTGGTCAGGACACTGGCCAGGGGATAATTCCCCCGCTCTTCCTTTGGTCAGGACACCGGCCAGGGGATAATTCCCCCGCTCTTCCTTTGGTCAGGACACTGGCCAGGGGATAATCCCCCCGCTCTTCCTTTGGTCAGGACACCGGCCAGGGGATAATCCCCCCGCTCTTCCTTTGGTCAGGACACTGGCCAGGGGATAATCCCCCCGCTCTTCCTTTGGTCAGGACACCGGCCAGGGGATAATTCCCCCGCTCTTCCTTTGGTCAGGACACTGGCCAGGGGATAATTCCCCCGCTCTTCCTTTGGTCAGGACACCGGCCAGGGGATAATTCCCCCGCTCTTCCTTTGGTCAGGACACCGGCCAGGGGATAATTCCCCCGCTCTTCCTTTGGTCAGGACACTGGCCAGGGGATAATCCCCCCGCTCTTCCTTTGGTCAGGACACTGGCCAGGGGATAATCCCCCCGCTCTTCCTTTGGTCAGGACACTGGCCAGGGGATAATCCCCCCGCTCTTCCTTTGGCCAGGACACTGGCCAGGGGATAATTCCCCCGCTCTTCCTTGAAACAGTGCCTTGGGATTTTTTACTTCCACCTGAGAGAGCAGACGGGACGGTTAAACGTCTCATTCAAAAGACGGCACCTCCGACAGCGCAGCACAGGAGTGTCAGCTTAGACTTTTGTGCTCAAGTCTCTGGAGTGGGACTCTGAACCTACAACCTTCTGACTCAGAGGTGAGAGTGCTGCCCACTGAACCACGGCTGACGCTGATAGCCACAGCTCCAACATTAAAGAATGTGGAACTTTTTAGGAATGGGAATATGCTGTTAGGCTCCTAGCATACTAACAGTTTCAGGCAGGAGAGGACCTTTGGTCCATCTAGCCCAGCTAGCCACAGTATTCCCTTGGTGCATTTATAATAACATGGAAACAGAGATTGATGCCATCTATCCACTATTTCACAATATCCATAATCTTTTCTCTCACCAGAAGTGCATCCAATTGTCTCTTGAACTCATTGGCACTATGCGCTTCAATAATGGCTATCCCGGGTAACTAACTTCACAACTTTATTACTTTGTTGGTGAAAAAGTTACATCTGAATTCCCTCTTACTTGTAACTTCCTATTTTTTGAACGTGTGTCCTCCAATATCTGAAACCCTTTGAATAATATCATGGAACCATTTGGCCCATCAAGTGTTTTTTTTCCACATGAACCATCTAGTCTGATCCCACTCTCTACTACTATAATAAACAATTCCCTTCATAATCTTGAAAACTTCAATCACCTAACAGTTTCATCTCTTCTAAGGTTAGGTTGATTTGGCTATGATAAATTGACCCTTAGTGTTAGGGGGA